>NC_056730.1:454259671-454417171 GCF_019279795.1 Protopterus annectens | reverse complement strand
CAGTGTTCCAAAGGAGGAGAGAGAGAGGAAAAAAAAGCACAGGAGTTGAGTAGAAGAATCAGCAGTACCTTGGACTTGAGCCAGAGTGTGGTGTTGGGAGTTGGAAATGAACAGACAAAACATCAGCAACTCTGAAAATAGTGGATAAATGGAATACTATGAAGTATCTTATCACATTTGTGAAGTATGGTTTTACAAGAAAAAGTGCCTGAAGAACACTTATCTTTTGTTGACTTTAAGCTTGCTGATGAACTGTAAAGCATATACCCCACTTTATATCATTAATGTTTAGAAGAATACTGAAAGAGGGGAACCAGATGTAAGTAAAATAATGAATGCTGTTAGTTTTTTTGTTTGTGTCTTTCGGTTTTTCCCGGTTAGGGGTCGCCACACCGGAACTCCGGTCCGCTAATGATTGGCAGTAGATTTTTACGTGCCAAGTTGCCGGCCCTGACGCACAACCTTCAACGAAGGTACACCCATTCATGCATGTCTCCACACAGAAGATGCTCTAGCTGAGAATCAAACAGGACAAGGTCTTACTGTGAGGCGACAACGCTACCGCAGCACCACCACCGCAATCAGTATTTATATAAAACATTTCATGATATAAACTGGATGTTACGTACAGTAAAACAGATTTGTTTAGTGTGTAGTCAGAGGTAATTTAAATGTGATGAGGTCTTTTCAGTGACTGTTGTACATGTTAAAGAATGAATACTTTTTTAACTGTAAGAAATATAGGATCTGATGTTAATTTTCAGTTATCCTTGACATATGGGACTCTGTTCTGACTCTTGGAATCAGCTTGGCTGTTATAACAGATCACGAGAACCAAAAAACTCTTGTGCTGTCCCTATCCAGAGTGCCCCTCTGTAGATTACCTCAGATCTCGTTTGCTGCTCTTCTACATCAGACACGTCAGCCAAAATCCTCTCTTGAGTAAAGTGAGATTTAGTCTGTTTTACTTAAGTCATTGATGAACCTTTCTTGAAATCTTTCCTTAACTCGTCTTAACCTACCCAGTTAATATTTTTCTTACTTCTATTCTTCTAATATTCCTTTCTTTTTACACTTCAGTGTTCTTTCCTACCATTGCTGGTAGTTTTTTTTTCTGTTTAAAAAAAAAAAAAGGTAGTAGCTTAAGTTGTTTCTGAGTTTCTTCTGTAAATGAGCGTCCTTCAAACTTCTCATATGTTGTGCTAATTTTGTAACTTTCCTACCATTGTTAGTAGCTCCTATACTTTCTCCTCTCTACTTCCTGGTAGTTCTGGCCTACCATTGTTGGTAACCCTCCTCCTTTCCCTTCTTTACTTTGTGTGTGTGTGTGTGTGTGTGTTTGTGCTTGTGCGAGTTCGACTTAGTATCTAGTCAAGATGGCAGATAAAGGTAAAGGCACTACAGGATTCAAGCAGTGTTGTGATTATGGGATGAAAATGCCCAATTCCGATGTGCATATGGTATGTGTCTTATTGCTTAGGCCCAGTGCACTTGCAAGAGGATTGTGCGACTTGTCATGCTTTTAGTTATTGGCCCTTGTTGAAAGAAAGAATAAACTTATCCTTAAATGATAAATTAAAACATCCTTTGATTAGGCTTTTTCCACAGGGATATCAAAGGTCTGATGTTTCCCCACCATCATCTTCCTCTTCTTCTTCAGAGTTGATCATGGGATGAAGAGGGAGTCTCTCAGTGCCGGCTTTCCCTTCGATGCCGGCATCGAAGAGACCTAAATCTTCAGTTCCCTTACACTCAGTTTAACCAAAGCAAAGTACTGTAAAGGCTATGGTGCCAACTTTGGCACCAACTGTGATGACCTCCACCACACTTAAGGCGTTGGTGTCAATAATTATGGAGCCGACCACCCATGTGCCAGCCCCTCCCTCGGAGCTGGCCCCTTCCACAGTGCCATCTGCATCCTTGGAACCACAACTAATGTTTGTACCCAGGGCTAAGTACTCCACCTCAGTGGAGCCCTTTGTGGGGCATCTCCCAAGCCCCTTCCTAGAGAGACCCAAATCTCTATCAGCTTTTTCTGTTCGTTCCCCCAGCAGTCTGACAGAAAGTCGACTTTGTTAGGTTGGTGGATCAACTCCTCGTCGCTAGGGGTCTTACAGGTTCTTCCCATGTTTCACTCCTTTCTGGAGAGGGGAACCTTTTTTTCCAAGGACTTCACTGGACATTCCTTCTCTAACCTTCCCTGAGGCCTTAGACACCACAACTCCAGTTCCTTTGGTTTTGACTGTCCCAGCACTGACAGCCTTTATGCCTTTGGTGCCAGTGTCTGCCCTGAGTTCTTCAGTTCATTTGGATCCAGAGGACTCCTGGGGTTGTAGCTTCGCTGCCGGGTCAGAGGGGCATGGTTTGGCTGTAGTTTTCACAGATTTCCCCTTGCTTCTTGGAGCCTCAGCACGTGCAGGCTCTTCCTCGTCTTCAGCTTTGGTTGTGGTCTTGTCAGAGTGGGGTGGGACCACGGTTCCGGGGTTGTCCTTCCTGGTTCTGGGCTCCCTTACCTCTTCAGGGGGGCCTGCCTTCCAGGCCATGGAAAGGACCTTGGACTCAGCCAGTTCCCACCCTATCAGAGGATTTCCCCGACACTCCCTTTCACCCAGAACTTCCTCCAACCTCGACACATGGACAGCGAGCACCAAAGTTGCAGGATACCCAATGCAGAGGGGCTTACATCTTCCGATTCCTCCACAGAACTTCCCACTGAGGAGGACCTGGAAGAGGATGTGCAAGAGGAAACACCTAAATTATCCAGAGGAATCTGTCATGGAGGATACAGACTTTGATGAAGGGGATGGTTCCTCCTGGTTACCCCCAGAAGATGTCTCCTTTGGAGACATTTTTGCATTATTAAAGCAGAGGGGTAGTTGTAAGCCCAAAGACCCTTCCTCAGAGGAGTTGGTGTACCTGCAAGCTTTCAGTGCTCACCCATCTACCTCTTGGGTGACCCCAACCACAGACGATCTTATTAAGTTGATCGCACAGTGGGCATGGAAGGCCCTATATTTTGTAGAGCCAATCCCCAGGAGACAGGACAAAATTCTCACCGCACCAGAGGACCAACATTTTTGGGCCAAGTGGTTAGCAGTAGATGCAGTGGTGGTTGCTGCAGCCACAAAGAAGGAACTGGCAGAGGTGAGTTCCACTGTTCATCCTCCTAACCGAGAGTCCAGGGTGATGGATAGATTTGGGAAGTGGGTCTAGGCTTTATCGACCTTCGCCTTATGGTCATTGATCTTCATGGCACACCTTACTAGACTCCAGAGGGATCTGATCAAAGAGCTGTCAGATACCCTTGTAGGAGCTGTGTCTGAGGAGGTGCAAGATAAAGTTGCCTCCCAGCTGGCCACCCTAGAGTCTGTTTCCCACTTGCCATGAGGCTCATTGCGTATGCAGCCAAAGGGACAACTAGGGCAGTGGGTTCAGGAATTGCCATAAGGAGGCATGCCTGGATGTGCTTGCATGAGGTTATGGAGCCATTTAAGTATTTGTTCGTCAGTGCTGCCTTTGATGGATCATCCCTGTTTGGCCCCAAAGTCAGAGAGACCTTGGCCAGGTGTGGAAAAGATGGAAAGACCCTTTGTGCAGTGTGTGTACATTTTTCTGCTCCCAGCGATCCTTTTCCAGGAGTCAGAGGAGTGAGAAAATGTGGTTCAAGAAATCCCAAGGGCCTTTTCAGGAGAAATGTGGCAGTGGCTCCCCTCATGGCAGAGTGGGGAGCTCCAATGGAAGACACTGAATTCACGGCAGAAATGGTACTCAAAATCAGGGTTCCAAGGATTCTCTCTCAGGGAAACCCTACCAACAGTCCTGAAGGGAGGCCCAATTGCTTGCCTGTGGAGGCAGTTGGGGGAAGATTGTCCTTGCACCCACTAGCCTGGCAACAAATAACTACCGATACTTGGGTGTGAAGGATCATTTCCAGAGGATACAACATACCCTTCATTCTCACCCCAAGAACAGGCAAAAGAATCCCCAGTGTGCTACCCAGTTAGAGGGATCATGCAGCTTTGGACATTCAAAAGCTTATAGAAAGAGAGTTAACCGAGAAGTCCCACTAGACCAAACAGGATCAGGATTCTACTTCAGATTCTTTTTAGTGCCAAAAAATGAGGAGGACTGGAGACCAGTTTTGGATCTCAGCAAGTTTGTTCAGCAGGCAAATTTCTGAATGGTCATGGTTCAGTCTGTTCTCAGTTTCCTAGGGAAAAATGATTGGATGTGCTGTATAGCCCCCAAGACGTGTATTAGCACAAAATAAGTGGACAAATGCTCCAGAAGGTTTCTCCGCTTTCAGCTAGGAGCCAGTCATCATTTCAGAGCTCTGACCTTTGGTCTCACCACAGCCCCCAGGATGTTCACCAAGTGTATGGTAGTAGTAGCAGCTCACTTGAGTCTGCACAGATTCCAAGTGTTTGCATATCTAGACAACTGACTCATCACCACTCCCACAGGCATCTACTGAAGCACAAAATCCCATCTAACTCTGACTCAAGAGTTGGAGTTTATAGGGGCTTGTCTAAATACCAACTCTTGCATAGCTACCCTTCCACCTCATAGATTGCAAAGGATAAGGTCCCAAGTGAATGCTGTTTCCTCAAATGACAGGGTACCTGCTCTGCCAGTTCTACAAACCCTTGGATCCGTGGTTGTGGCCATCACAGTGGTCCTGCTAGTAAGATTTCACGAGATGTCTGCAGTAGTTACTAGCCTCCTAATGGCCTATACTCAGCCATCCTCAATGCACCACATCCTGGTCACTAATCATTGCAAGAAAGACTTATCCTGGTGGATGGAATCAGAAGAAAGTCTCCTGAGCTGACCCCTTGTTTCTCTTCAGCCCAAGGCCCTAGTGACCACAGATGCCTCCCAGATGGGGTGGGGGGCATTTTCTGGGCAAAACAGTCCAAGGCACTTGGTCCCCGATAAAGGCCGACTTGCATATCAGTGTTCTAGAGTTGAGGGCAGTGCTTTTAGCTTTGCAAGCCTTCCAAGCTGCCCTCCCTCTGGGAATGATTGCAGTTCAATCAGACATATGTCAGTAGTCTGGTACATCAACAAACAGGGTGAACCAATTCTTACCCCTTTTGTCGAGAAGTTCTCAGAGTCTGGCAGTGGGCAATCTCTTCCAACCTTTTTCTGATAGCAATGCACATCCTAGAGAACTCAAACGTGATAGTGAACAAGCTGAGCAGATGTATTCTCCTGCCTCATTTGTGGTTTCTCGATCCCAAAGTGGTGAAGGAGATTTTCCATCACTGGGGCCAGCCTTGCTGCGACCTGTTTGCATCACCCCTGAACAACAAATGCAGCAGCTACTTTGCCCTGGTCCCCCCTCAGGGAGAGTCCTTGAGAGATTCTCTCCTTCATGACTGGCTCTTGGGACTGTTCTATGCCTTTCCTCCAGTTCCAGTAATAGTAATACCTCCTTTCTCGAAGAAAGCCATCAGGTTGAAGAGCAGGGTGATCCTCATTGCTCCCTTCTGGCCTAAACAAGTCTAGTTCCCCTTTATTTGGCCTCACCTAATTTACTGTCCATGGATTCTGGACCAAGATCCAGACCTCCTGTCCTACCCAGAGGGACTAATTCACCCCAAACTCTGAAACCTCTGCTTGATTTCTCCAATTCCATTGATCACCAGGCAAGATAACCTGTCCTCTCCAGTCTGAAAAATGTTGTTGGCTTCCCATAAGCCTTCCACCAGGAGACTTTATAACAGTAAGTGGAAAAGATTCTCATATTGGGCCCATGAAAAGGATATTGACCCCTTCTCTGCACCAGTTGAAAAGGTGTTAGAAATTTTAGGTATGTTTTTTGAGAAGGGAGCTTCATCTTCTACTGTTAATGTCCAACTAGCTGCTATTTCCAAATTTCATAATTGTTTCGAAGAACACTCATTAATCTCCAACAGATTGTGCAAAGTATTTGTGAAAGGAATCTTGAGGGTAAAGCCACCTTTAGAGGATCTTCTCATTCCTTGGGATCTCAATATGGTCTTGCAGTCATTGGGCCATTCCCCTTTTGAGCCTGCAGCTAGTTGCAATCTGAAGTTCCTTTCATGGAAAACCATTTTTCTGGTAGCCAGTATGTCTACCAAAAGAATTTCAGAGATTCAAGTGTTATCTTCAAAACTTCCATATTTGATTTTTCATAAAGATAGGGTTTCAGTAAGGACCAACCCGTCCTTTCTTCCTAAGGTGATTTCTGAAGCTAACATCAGTCAGTCCATTCATTTACCAGTCATCTTCCCTAATTTTTCTAACAAGGGAGAATATTTTTTACACTTTTTAGATGTCCACAGGCAATTGCGTTTTTATCTCCACAGAACAAAGATTTAGGAAATCTGACAAGTTATTTGTCTCCTTTTCGAGTCCATCCAAGGGTAAACCAGTTTCAAAGGTTACCTTATCTACATGGTTAAGGGAATGCATAACTTTCATCTACAATAAGAAAAATGTCCAAATTACCTCTACCAGTTAGAGCATATTCTACTAGAACAATAGCTACTTCTGCTGCTTTTCACTCACAGGCTTCCATGGATGAAATACGCACAGCAGCAACCTGGGCTACTTCCACATACCTTTATCACTCATTACAGATTAGATCTGGTCTCTAGGGGAAAAACTTCCTTTGGCTCCATTGTGCTCAGGAGTATGCTTCTATGAGGCCTCCCAAGATCTATGGTAGCTGGGGACTCTTTCCCATATGTCAGGGATAAATGAAGATTGACAACAAATAAAGAAGTTATGTACTTACCATAATATTCCATCTGTTTTGTCGATCTTCATTTAACCTTGACACCCCACCCACCTTCCCCTTCCTTCAGACTTCTTGGAGGAACAAACTCTAGTCCTGGTTATCTGTTATTTCATATGTGACCTTGGACATAGCCTGTACAATTGGAATTGGGCTGTCTTTCCTGTTTTCCTTTATAGTTGCAAACTCGATCTGAGGTAATCTAGAGAGGGGCATTCTGGGTAAGGGGTTAGCTTGAGAGTTTTTTTGGTTCTCACAATCTGTTATCAGAGCCAAGCTGGTTCCGAGGGCTGGAACTGAGTCCCATACAGCAAGAATAAATGAAGATCAACAACACAGATGGAACGTTATGGTGAGTACATAACTTCTTTTTTAGATATATATATATATATATATATATATATATATATATATATATATATATATAGACAGATACATATATATATATATATATACATATATATATATATATATATATACACAGTATAACAAAAAAAAGGCTGGACAAAAGCAATTTTAATGTTTATATGCTGTGACCTTGCACCTCTGGGTGGGGTGTAAAAATGCACTGATTGTGTTATATGTAGAGTAAGGATATTTTATTTTTACAACAGTGAATGTCTACATTACTACCTTTGGTTTAAGCTGTAAACATGTTTTTGTAAGCATGTAGGCTTTAAGAATAAGTCAAAATGGTAAAAGCCATGAAAATACTAAGCTTCTTGCAACTTTGAAGATATTAGATAGTTTTCCTCTGGCAAATGTTCAGTGGAGTTGAGATGTTTGCAGTTAAAGGCAGCTGTGTATTCTTTTCTGAGTGAAATGTACAGAGACTCATTGCTGAATACATGTTCATGGAGACGAGCTGTCTACAGGTGCAAGCAGTCAATCTTGAGAATTGAGTATTCTTTGCTGAGGGGGAAATGCAAAATTTAAAGCTACAATAGCAAGCAGTTCAATGAAAAAAATAAGTTTGAAATTAAGGGAAGTGAAAAAGAAGTAACCATGCACCAATAAAAGGTAAGATGAAAATGCAGAGTAATAAAGTAAAAATAAGACACTGGTGCTTTCCCACCTATGTGTTAAAGTGAGGGGAATTTAAGGACTGGACATTGGAAATTATTCAGTAGTTGTTAGGGAAGCTAATAGTATCTTCAGATGTTGTAATTAGTGACTGGGATAAAATGAAAATTAAGTTTAAACAGGGTTGAAATAAAAGAGAAAGAGTTACAGTTAAGAAGTAATAGAAATTAAACAAACACAAAAATTCGAGAGAACTCCTGCACTGGGACTGAAAGACTAATGTAAAACCAAACAAAACAAGTATTCCAGACCGCTGCAATTACCCAGGATAAATACTTCATTGTTACACATAAAAACAAATCAGTTAAGCACTTTCGCCTGTAAGCAAGACATCTTCAAAACCGATTTGCAATGAATAAAATCCATATTTAAAATCTCAATGAAGCTTACATCATTGTGCACACCTCCATTCTCACCCAATCACGATTCAAAAGGTAAACAACACCCTTTTGTTACTATGTACCCTATAAAAATAACTGGACAAAATATTTCACATTTAACCAAACACTACTCACCTAAAAAACTCAATACTATATACGCAAAGCTCTTCTTTTTAATTCATTGTGTATAGGTTCATTGAGATTTTAAATACGGTTTTTATTCATGACAATTAGATTCTGAAGATGTCTTGCTTATAGACGAAAGCGCTTAACCAATTTGTTTTTATGTGCAACAATAAAGTATTTATCCTGGGTAATTGTGGCTGTCTGGAATATGTGTTTTGTTAAGTAATAGAAATTGCTTAGAAGGGCTGACAAATGTTAAAGTACTGCAGAATAAGGGGAATCTCACAGAACAAGAGGAGCAGCCAGTGTACAGTGCTAAAGAGAAAATAAGGGATCATCTGGATAATTTGCATGAGCTTAGAAAGATTGCAGTTAAGCAACTATTGTTTTGGGAACAGTTGCATAGCACAAAAACTTGTAGTACAACAACTTAGTCAATAGAACATTGAAAAGGTTGTCGCCAAACTTAGGGAACTTATAACACGAAAAATAACCAGAGGTCCTGTAAAAGTTTTAAAGATATAGTTTACATTTTTTTTAAAAATTTGCACGCAAGAGTGAAATGTGGAAATTAAGAAAGAGTACAAATTGAAAATATTTGTGGAAGACTTAATTATGCCAAGGTTAGAGGTAGACAAGGCTCAATAACTAGCAGTTAAGATATGAGATGATGAGATAAAACCAGTGATGCATAATCGATCTTTAGGAAAGTCTCAAGGAACCATTGATATTCCTGTGGAATTTTGGAAATTAAGAGGGAAGAAACTGATAAAGATCTGGAAGATTTTGTTTAACAATATTTTAAAAGTAGCAGAAGCGCCAACATCTTGGAAGAAAGCTGTGGTGGCTGTCTCATCTAAAGATGACAATGATCCTTCAGACCCAGCTTTGTATAGACCCATTTCAGTTTTAAACCACAGTTATAAAGTGTTTATGTGTAGGCCGCAGTGGTGCAGCGGTTAACGTTGTCGCCTCACAGCAAGATGTTTTCCGGTTTGATTGTCTGCTGGAGTGCCTTCTTTGTGGAGTCTGCATGTCCTCCCCATGGTTGAGTGATGCTTAAAGACATGCAGGTGGGGGCATGCATGAATGGGTGTGCCTTCATTGAAGGCTGGGGGTCGGGCTGGCACCTTGGCACCGTAAAAATCTACTGCCAATCATAAGCGGACTGGCGTTCCACTGTGGCGACCCCTAACTGGGAAAAGATGAAAGACATTACTATAAAGTGTTCATATCTGTACTAACTAAAAGAATGACAAAGGTGTTGCCAAAATTGATAGATATGGATCAGTGAGGTTTTGTGGAGGGGAGGCAAACCCTTGACAACATTAATAGAATGATGATGATCCAGAGGGAAGCAAAATTAAGAAAAATACCTCTGCTGTTGGTGGGTCTTGATGCAGAGAAAGCTTCTGACACTAAGCTGGGATTTTATAAGTAGGGCATTTGAAGCTTTTGCATTCCCTAATACAATAATAAGGTTGATTAGAAGGATATGTGAATGATTAGAGGCAGGAATTAAAGTTGGAGGATTCCTCAACAAGCTGTGTTTGAATTAGGAAAAAGGCAGGGGTGTCCTCTTTCCATTTTATTTGCTTATATTTAGAGCCATTGACAAAGAAAATAAGGGACTCAGAAATAAAATATATAATTGGTATGGTAATCAAGAAAAGTTGGCTTTATTTGTAGATAACATTATTTTGTTCCTGATAAATCCAGAAATTTTCCAGAAAAAGACAACTCAGTGTTGTGGAACATTTTGAGACAGTTTCAGGTCTTTTCAGGATATAAAACTAGGCTGAGATCTGGACCCTATAGCTGTGCCAGTGGTGAGTCTTATTGGGGACCTGGAGAGCAAGGGAACGACCAGCCCCAGACTGACTGTGATCTCTGTGTGCTCTTAAGGGAAATTGCATTTTACTGTGTGTATTTGTTATCCTTTCCTCCTATATGAGATGCCCCTCACTGTTGTTAGTGGTGAGGATTGAGGCTGCTTGATTGCTGGGCCAGGGCATGGGCGTCACAAAAGCATTTAGGAGTATGGATTAAAAAGGCTTCTGTTATGGCAGCTAAGGATATGTAGAAAGAATCCAAAATGTATGAAGAAGATACACCAGGACAATCGAAGTCAACCAGATAAATTCCAGAAAAGCGATTTATTAAGAACAATGAAAGAGCAGTAAAAAGTAGTAAGCGCTTTCACGTCTACCAGGAAGCTTTATCAGACATAACTATACACTTGATTAAACATTCTTATTTAGTAAAATGTATAGTAAAATGTACTCCTATCAAAAAACAGCTACATAAACATAGCAATAAAGAACTAGTTCATTGGTGCATATAAAACAAATGGGTAGTCATGTCACAATTAATAATTAATGAAGTATCAATTTAAAATAAATAAACAATAAGGAACACTAGTAAATACATAAAAAAATATATATATATATATATATATATATATATATATATATATATATATACATATATAAAAATATATATACACAAAACTATATATACACAAAAAGTGTGTCCTCTTCTTAAAAATATATATTTCATACAACATTCAAGGGTATATCATATATCAATGTTTAAATGGTCTATCAGCTAGGAAAGGTCTCAAGGAAATTTTATCATTGAGACCATGACCCCTATCTGCTGCTAGCTTAATTATCCATTTTACTTCCTTTTTCTCTGTATTTTTCCCCATACACCCTAGTCTCTCTGTATTATAAATATGTTCTAAAACCATAAAATTAAATATATGTGTACTATCTCGTTGTAACACATGACTGGCCAAAGCATTGGTTTCATTTTCTTTGTTGATGGCATAAATATGTTCCCTAATACACTCCCTTAGTTTTCTGGTAGTCATGCCTACATAAAAACATTGACATTTCTTGCATTGACTCAGATAAATCACATTTCTAGATCTGCAATCTGCATATTTATTAAATTCATATCTTTTACCTGTATCTGGATGTAGAAATTAATTTGAATTCTTAATATAACTACATTGATTGCAAGTACGACATGCATGCGTACCTTTTCTCTGGGAAACTAAACCCTCATTCTTGTTTTTTTCGTAACATAATAATCTCTTAAGTGACTTTGTATTCTTATAGCTGAATGCTGGTCTATCTCCTACTATTCTTATAATGTCATCATCTAATTGTAAAATATTCCAGTGCCTCTTAATTATATTCACAACAGTTGTATTATTTTTAGTATAAGGTTTCCTATTATTGACATTATTATATCTACCCCTGACTGAAAACGTATTCCTATGAACGTATGGTCGATCAATTCCTTCAAGTTCTACCTTATATAATCCACTAAGGTCTTTCTTATGATAACCTCTGTCTAAAAACTCATTTTCCATATTCCCTATAGCTTCTGTAAACACTAAATCATCACTAGTGATTCTTGAAAAATGCGCAGATTGATTCCTGACAATATTCCTGTGTATATACGGAGGGTGCATGCTATCTCTATGGAGTATAGCATTCCTTCTACAGGGTTTACGATAGACCTCCGTTATAATTCCCCCATTAACTTTTCTAAGTAGTACATCCAAGAGCTCAATTTTTATCTGTGATATAGTGCTCGTTAGCTCTAAAAATGTTGTGGTACCATTGACATATCTAATAAATTCCTGTAAGGTAGTAAGATCCCCTCCCCAAATCAGAAACACATCGTCCACAAATCTTCTATAACATTTAATGTATTTAGAATAAATAGCATGTTCTAAAATATAGGTGAATTCCCAGTATGCCAAAACTAAGTTCGCATATGAACTGGCACATGATGCGCCCATCGCTACTCCCTTTACCTGGAGGTAATAGCAGCTTTGTGATGTAAAAGGAGAGGACTAGATCTAGTAGCATAGTAATCATAATGACCTTACTATTCGACATGCCATTACGTAGAAGGAATAATCTCAAAAAAGCTACACCCACATTATTGGGTATACTAGTAAACAGGGCTGTAACATCTAAGGTTACCAAATAATCAAAATCTTTTATTTCATCTCCTGTATTATTGCATACCAAGGTCTCTAAAAAATGTTGAGTATCTCGTAGAATAGATGTTGTATTTTCTACTACAGGTCTTAATTGCTTCTCTAAAAAGATCGATATGCTTTCGGTCAACCAACCTCTTCCCAAAACAATTGGTCTAAGTGGAGGTCTATTCATGTCCTTATGTATCTTTGGAAGGCCTCGAAACACAGGGACTAAAGGTTTCTCAACTAAAAAATAGTTATATAAACCCTCATCTATTATATCACACATTAACATGTCATATAAATCAGCATGCATCACTTTAATAACTTTGTCTAAATCTGTAGAATTGAGTTTAACATAGTTACTACTATCTTCTAATGATTCAGTAATCATATTATCATAATATTTTTTATCTAAAATAACCATAGCCCCTCCCTTATCGGCAGGTCTTATAACTATATCTTTGTTGTTCATTAGACTATTGAGTGCCAACTTCTCTTCCTTTGTCAAATTAAAGAACTCAGTTTTTTTTATATCATTCTCAAATTGTAACAAAAATTCATTCATGCAAGCTTTCTCGAAGCTTTCCAGCAAAGGGTGCAAAGCTGGTATATAAACAGAGGGTTTCTTAAAATAAACATTAGTAGCATTGCTATTGTCATCAGTAAACTATAAAGCCAAAGCCACATTTCTAGTAAAATACTTTGTCAATTATCAATTCACTCACATCCACATTCTGAGAGGGAATGAACGACAAGCCTTTGTTCAAAACAAATAATTCATGTTCAGTCAGTACATACTCAGAGATATTCACTACTAAGTCCGCTGCACTGGTTTCAGCGACTTGCATTGAAACTCTAACTGACCTTCCGAAGTTTTCCTTTTCCTCCCCTTGTATTGGGGACTCCATGCTGGTTTGTTCTCTATTCGAAATGGTAAGGGAAAATGGAGGTTGTTAGTATCATTCACGGTTTCTCGTAAATTAGATCCACCAAATGATGTAGTTTTTTTACGCACCACTTGTTCGTTCACTTCTGTAGAGCTCGTAAGAGGATTATCTGTTACTGGAGACGATCGTATACATGGACGCTGCTCACCTCCCCCCATATCCAGTAATGCGGAGGTAAGTAGAAAGAGACTAAACAAAAGATAATACAAAAGTTGAGAAACTAGAAACTCTTATTTATGGACTGTGGATAATAAGATACAAGCATTGAAAATGTTTTTAGTCCCTTTAGTCTTCTGTACAGGTCAGGCATATGTTTATGACCCGAGGAGAAGTTATGGAGAATAATTAATAAAGAATTGAAAACATTTATCTGGGAGGGTAAGAGTTAAGTGAAATAAGTTGATCTTTCCATTAGAACAAAGTGGTTTAGGTTTACCTGATTTGAAGGGATATTTTAAAGCTACACAGTTGAGGCTCATGTACATAACACAAATAAAAGGTTATAATTCAAAGTGGAAAGGGATGATGATAATAAAGGAAGAGGGAAGTTCAGGAAACAGAGATTGGGGAGTTGGATGCAGATCTTTAAGGAGAATAATAGCAACCATACAGACTATTACATTCATGAAGTAGCAGAACGTATTCTAAGAACTAAGTCCTTAAGAGAGTGGAGAAAGAGTTTGAATTTACTGGAGAAATCTGGCAAAGGAACCAAGATATTGGGAGCAAACAACTCAGTCAGGAAATGTAGTAGACTAGGATGAGTCCAAGAAGACTTTTGTATTTCAGGCTACAGAATGCCTTCCCTACCAGGACTTGATCTCAGAGTACAGACAAAGAGAAGCAGATAGGGGAATGTTAAGTGAAAAACCTGCTGTGGTACAGTTTTTAGTTGAATCTGGAACAGAAGCAGCTGTTAAAAAGGGATAATTAGTAGGGCATATAAAATATTGCATGATAACTATAAGAATCAATCAATGGAGTCTAGAAAAGATTGGGACTAGAGACTGGAAAAGCAATTTACAAGAAAACAATTTGAAGACACATATATGGCTCCTAAGAATGCAACCAAGTACAAAAGGTTTAGGATCTTTGCTTGGAAGTGTTTGTATTCTTATCTTTATTCCCCAAGCAGACATCAATGAATGTTTCCTCAGGCAGATAGCAAATGTTGGAAGTGTGATAGAGAAGAAATAGATAACTGGAAACATATGTTTTGTGAGTGTAATGAGTTGGCATATTTTAAAACTCCCTACAGAGTACTCAGAAATATTGGGTGAGCAAATGACTGTACTTATGAAAAGGATGCTGTTAAGGTGAGATATAGGATCTGAATTGCCTAGACATAGTAAGTCCTTAATAAGTTTAATTCTGTTGGCTGTCAAAAAAGCAATTACTAGAAAATGGAAATCAATGTCTACACCAACTGTATTTGAGGTATTGAATGTTATAAAATGTTTCCTCCCACATCCCAAAGACTTTCAGTAGGTGGATTGGACACTCTAAATTGGCCCTAGGTGTGAGTGTGTGTGTGTGTGTGTGTGTGTGCCTTCTGTGGAAGGTTGGGTGCCAGGCTGGCAACTCGACACCGTAAAACTCCACTGCCAGTCATGAGCGGACAGATGATCCGCTGTGGCGACCCCTAACCGGGAAAAGCCGAAAGAAGAAGAAGAATGTTATAAAATAACTGGAAGTGGACAGTTTGTCAAATTATTTAAAGTGCAATTAATTTAGGCAGTAAAGCCTCATAACATACCTGTTTTGTTACTGTTCTCACCTTATCAACTTCACAGAATATCATGTTTGCTGCAACTTAAATTACAAGTGTGCCGTGTATCCTGAGAGAGGAGCCATTGTATAACAAGACATAAGGAATGCAGTGGAAAACTGCTAACTTTTTAGCATCATGTTTTATGTTGTTGACCTAAAATATATTATTGTTGTATCAGTCTGCCTACACTGCGTGTTTTTATTTAGCGTTAAATAATGTTTTATTTTTACTTGCCATTAATTAAAAACACTAGACAACAAACAGCTGCATTCATTCATGACCTCGAAGTTATGATTTTTGCTGAGATTCCAACTATGTTCACTTCATATAACCAGTGAAGCAGAAAGGTTTTGGAAAAGTGTCCGCATGACACCGAGTGCTGTGTACCAGATGACATGTAGTGATGCACCAAATACAGCTGTTTTACAGACAGAGAAGATACAGAAAGGAAGTTTTTGACATCAGTATTTAGAATTACAGCATCACATAGCATTGGAGACTCAAATAAGCGTATTACTATTCCAAAGAAAGCTGCAGTCATAGCTTATAGCCCTGATTTTAGAATAGCACAGTTGTTTCTTAAGCAAGTAATAATGCCTGACTGGCTGGTTATTACAGGGAAATAATGGTCTACCCAGTGGTATTGTGAGGCCCAGTGTTGGCAGGTAGAAGGCCTCCCCACCTCTAGGTGGTCTAATGTTTCCATTAATGCTCACTCTGTAGAGCATTATTGAACTTAGAAAATGTGATATCTGTTGGATTAGTTTGTATTTGTTTTATTTAGTATATACATTTTTTGTATGTTTCTGATGCAAAATATTTCCTCTGCCTAATATTTCAAAGTTGCGGTGGGATATGTAATTGTTAAAGGAAGCATTTTACATCCAAAATATAATTTATACAAGTATATAATAATGCCTACAAACACACGTATAGATTAAGATGTAGAAAGACAATCTCACACTTACAGAGGAACTGAAATGTACACAGAAACTCACACGTGCATATGACATATGCAGAGGCACAGTTGCACAAATGATCATGTATACACACATACTAAGTGAAGCTATACAACGCCCCCTGCTCACGCACACAGAAACACATGCACACACACCCCCATATGAACAAACACACACAGGTCATTGTCATATCTCTCGACTGTCCCAGAGTTTCCCTCACTTTCTTCCCCATCCTTATAAAGTTGTTGATTTTTGGTAAGTTACTGAGGAACACAGTCATTAATGCCAGACATTAGAGTTTCCTTCTTGTTACTATTCAGAAAATATACGTTGATGCAAAAATGGTTCTATTTTAAATACAAACTGACATTTTGAATCCGTACCCAATCCCTTGCATATAGATTGTTTACTCATAAACTTGCTTTAATAATGTGCATCTTCCACACTCAACAATTTGTCATTATTAGTATCTTCTATAAAAACTGCTATTAAACAGTACCATGTATTTTAGCTTTTTACACTATTAAACATTTGACATCTTATTCATTTTGTTGCCTCTTTTAAAGTGTCTTCTGTTGAACAACTGTTTTTTTTTTATAGTGTCAATTAGCTGCAGTTTTGTCATTTTAGTTGTGATGCTGAAGTGGCAGACAAGTTTGTGTGTGATGTATTCAGATATATTTGGCAAGACTGTATTTCATCATCTCTTACAGAGCAAGCTGGAGGGACAGGTTCTTAACCCAGAGACTGCCCAGGCTATGGAATAGACTTCCCAAACATGTCAAGCGGAGTGCCTCACTGGCCCTCTTCAAGAGAAATCTTGATGAGTGGATGGGAAATAGAAATTTCACCCAGGGGATCACTCCAGTGGCTCTACTTGACAGAGGCACTGGGAACTAAGGTCGGGTGGCACGATGCCAGGGTAATCTTATGGGCTAGGCTTGTAAAAGCTCCAGGGCCATTAGCCTAGTATACACCTATGAACCTATAATACTGAAAGACAGTATTAAATATCCTGCAACTCAGAGGCATTGGAAAGAGGACTTGAAGACAACAGATTTCTCAGTGCAAAGTAGTATAGTATTGCATTATCTGAAAAACAGTAAAATAGTTAACTACCTTACTGCTTAGGCTGTATTTATTTGGTGTGGTAGTAAGTTTTATGGATGCTTGCTCTGTTTATGCTAAGAATACTGTTTTATGTTGCCATTGTTTGTCATGCCTTTGGAATAGAAGGTGTTCCATGTCAGAGTAAGAATTAATGACTGATATTTTATCTCCTCACTAACTTTTTTTAATTTTCCAGAGATTTCGCTGCATTCAGCAATGTTTGTGTAACCTTTTGTGTGTATGTAAAGTATACTTACACAGCTTTCTTCAATATGGCAAGGCTGCTGTACACAGTGTTTGACTTATGATTTTTTGTACAAATTAATTACTAATAATAAAAGCTGACAGTGTTTAAATTGAATGTCAGGTGTTCAGAGCAGTACAAGCAAGAGTTATTAAAGTTTGTAATTGTTTTTGCAGGGCTACTCCACTGTTTTACGCACATTGACATCTGGGTCAGCAACTTTTAGTTTGGAATTTTCCAGTTATCAAACCATGAAGCAGCAAGAACAAAGAGAACTTATTAATAAGCTGACTGGATTAGGCTGACCTGACCATATGATGCATAAAGGATGGGCAATTTTCATTTTTAAATGTTGAACATTGAAACCATCTAAACTGATGGACACGAAGAAGAGAGCTGATCTGTCTCTCTCTCCCAGTATCTTTGTACATATATAATATGATTGAGAGTTTCTGTAAGAACAGATCAAGTAGTGAGAAGATTTTGGCAGCTGGGATCCAATTATCTTTGAAATCAAACCAGTTGTCAACAGTGACATGAGGTGAAGTAAAACCACAAGTTAACAGGGCAAGAATGACAACTTCTGTTAGAGGTTTAACTGAACTAAACTCAGCATGAGTTTCCACAATTCCAGAATTTTTACAATAAAGTGCTTACTCAGTGTCTGCCTTTCCAGTTACCATAATATTGATGAATTATTGTAAAAATGTGTTCTTTGCTTAAATAAATTAAATGAGACATCACTTAGATGCTGTTGGCTGTGCTTTATGTTGACAGATGCCTGTACCAAGCACCATATTCATTAAGTAGTATGAGGCATTTCGCAGTGCTGAATATTTTGTTCAAGTTCCTCATTTAGTAAGTTGAATAGTTAAGGCATTCACTACCAGCAGAAATCCACAACAGATTTTACAGCACTTACCTTTCTTGGGACTTCCAAACTGGCATTAGTTATTATTTTCAGAAATGTCATTGTCACCTGACATACAAGCGCAGATTCTGTTGTACACTTAATCTGGTAGTTCTTCAGAACAAAGCTGTAAATGCATTTTTCATTTTTCCTTGGGTAACTCATTTGTACTACTTTTTCTAGGTAACATAAGTCTGTTACATACAGCTGCGCATCTGGTAAATCTTACTTCAAAGGACCTCTTGCAGTGGGTCACATTTGGGAATTCCTGTTCCAAGGACCATCTCTTCAGCATAGATTTCTGCATTCTCCAGTTCATCTGCTCAGGGACACACACCCTCTAACTTTGCATGCTGTGACTTTGTGCACAGATAAAAGAAGGCATGTTCATCCCCACACCCCAGAGTTCTTTTCAGGTACTCACTTGGTTTGAATTTTGCTCCTTATATGCATTGTGGAAAAGTTCCTGTGTCTGATGTTAAAGAAACTAAATCTTGCAAGTGTCCTTAATTTAACCAGCTAGTACCCCCACTATTATTGCTGTTATTGCACAATTTGAAAGAATGCAAAACTCTGGCTAGCCACAGAAGGTGTAAACGTGTCACTACTTCAAATATGACAGCACTGGATGGTATGTACTGCACATATTGATCAGAAGGTCTCTTGTGTGATCCCAAGCAGGAGCTAGAAGGAAGAGAGAATGTTAAAGGGAAGGCTTGTCAGTGGCCCAAGTTACAGCTGCCTAAATCTACCTCCCAAATGTCTAACATACCCTTGCTGTTCACAGATTCTGTCTTGAGTAATAATGCATTAACCTTATAACCTTACACCATTCACCAGCCAATGATCTAGAAGATTAAAGGAAAGTGTTTCCCTAGCAACCACCTCTGGGTTTAGTATCAGTGCCTGGATGGTGCATCTCTCATTCCTGTGTCAATGGGAAATCAGCTTCATTGCATGGGTTAGGCTCTTCAGACCTCTGGCAATGATTCTGTGGACTGAAAACTGAAGAGATGTCTCCTTTCACTATCCTCAAGGGTTAGCCTTGCAGATGAGAGCGGATGGGCCGCTTTCTGTGTCTGGTGGACCTTTAGCAATTTGTGAGGTACTGGACTTCAGAATGCTATATGGCACTTAGTTGAAGTCTTAGGAATTTGTCACTGCCAGACATCCCCAAATTGATTTGGAAGTGTCAGTAGGTGGCACTTCCCTTTGATGTTAGAGGACTGTGGGATCTATACCAACACTGAAGACTTGGATTCATGTTCCATTTATAGTGTAGCATAATGGGGGTGCAGCAGTCTTGAAAATCATTGGCTTTATGAAATGCCTGTGGCAGCTTGTGATACACAGGGGATGTGTACAAGAAATATTAAGCATACCTTTCAACCTCTTAGATCAAACAGAGAGGTTTTACCCCAGCATGCACTTACTGATGGATACGAATTGAATATGTGGCACTAAGGACTTACTCTAGTCCTCCATGGATTACCAGGGATGGGGAAAAGGAGATGATATGGACATTCTGACAGGTATGGGGTATGTATGCTTGTGTGTATTAGAATGGCCGAGGAGGGAGCTAACACGAGTGGACGCCAGTGTTAACTACCACAGGAAGTGCTAATTTGCATTCCATTGTAGATAACTGCAATTCATATTCATGCAAATTAGCTGATGTGCTTAATATACATATGAATCACAAAATACTGCAGTGCATTAACAGATTATTTTTACTGCAGCCCTTAAACTGATGAAGCAGATAGTTAATGAATCCTCTGTATTTTGCTTTTCATGTATATTACACAATACTGTAGTTATTGCAAGTTGTTTTCTTTTTATTATGAAGATATGTAATACTTTCATATTGGTATTAATATTTCCAAAACCAAGTGACTGACAACAATTGCATGGTGTGAGTGGAAACCTTAAATAATGCTGAAAAAATACATTGATATTTGTACTGTACATTGCAAATCTTGAGAGCTGTTCAGTCCTGTCTATATTAATTACACAAATAAGCAAAAACAGTAAAATGCAATCAGAAAGGAATGTCTTGCCATCACATGAAAGTTCAAGAGTCGCTGAAAAAAGGTTCTGTGACACTGTATGTCTAGGTTGTACTTTTTCTAAGGTATGAAAACTTGCTTGTAAAACTTTATAGACAAACATATAACTGACTTTGTATGCATTATAAAGACTGGGAATGCACTGCCAATTATGACTGTAAAGAAGAACTTTTACTTATAACATCGCTGTTTGTACCATTTACATAGCATTTTCTGTTTGCAAAATATTTATATTTTGCTTATTTTGATTTTTCAGATAATGCTCTGGAATGTAAGTAATTGTAGGCTTCTAATGTGTGCCATTCAACAGTTCAGGGATGTTAATGAGTAAAGTAAATCCTGACAAAAAAGTGGCCAAAACTCAAGACTGCAAGTTGTGCAGTGACATGAAGATAAACCAAGAGCATCTGTAGGCGAGCAACTGTCGCCATCTTCAGACATGCAGATATGCACATTTGGATTGAAAGGCACTTCAACTGATTAATTACTACCCTGAAGCACAGGAATCCTGTTGATGCCTGAGCATTTCTGATGTGGAGGTAATCATCTTGAAGGTCTAAAGAGCACATCAGTCTCCTCATGACAGACATAAGAGGATTGTTTCTGCAGACTGTACAGAACATTTGATGTTATGTAGTCCTATCTCGCCTACATTCTTACCCGTGGGTTCGGAGCCGAATATCGGCTCCGACTCGGCCAATTTTACTAGCTCAAAGTCTCTCATTGGCTGGGCTAAGAGGGTATCCCATGGTGCACTGCTCCATATCCCCAGATCTCGTTTGCCGCTTGTAGAGCTCGGACGTGGTCTCGCTTGGCTGTGGCTAAGTACCTTATTTTTGGCTATTTCTCTCTGAGAAAATTGTTATTTTATACCCAAAAGCTATTTTCATAGCTAGTTCTTGCTGTTGTTGCTGTGCTTGTGTCTTACCTTAGTGTTTTTGGTATCCCTAACTGTTCCAACGGGCTAGGCCCATTTCAGTTAAAGGACCTAGTCCTCCCCTCTGTTGTTGGATAAACTTTCGTGTGATTGTGTTCTGTGTTTTCCTAAGAACCGTTTTAGTTAGAGGTTCTTGGAGTGTATCTAGTACTGATGTCCTTCAAGAATGCAACTGCAGTCATAACATGTGGGTTGTCCTGCCTCAGGCAGCCCTCGGTCGGCCGGATTCCAAAGTCTGGGTCTGATGTCGCATTTCTCTCCGACGTCAGAGTGGCTGGAGTACATAAGCATCAGCCGACGCCATTTTCTCCAGTCTTTCTTGCCGCACGGTGCCCGAAGCAGAAGCAGTTCGCAAGTGCCGGTCGGTCAGCTGCTGTATTCTGTCATTAAAAGCTTGGGGACCTTTTTGCCTCAGCCGATGTCAGAAATTACTGAAAAAGTTAACAATTGTCTTTTTTGTGGTAAACAAATACCTCATAAGGATTTCCATTCTTACTGCCTCCCTTGCCTGGGCCCAGACCACGCCTGTGTAGCCTGTGCTCGCTTCAACAAGCGCACTCTCAGGCACCGGGCGGAGTTCGCTGAAGATTTTCAATAAATTTGCCTACACCATGCCATCGGATCTTCCGACATCGCTAACTCCCAAAAGCGAAAAGACCGGGACCGACATCACCACCGACTCCACGCCAAAACCTAGCGAGTGCTCCGGTTCCCTCTGAGACGGTCTCTCCACCGCTCGAACCGAAGACGATTCCAGACATTACTCCGGCGCCAGTTATAGACTTTCCTCCGGATACAAAACCGAGGAAATGCCCGAGACCATTGCTGTAGACAAGGTCACTCCTGCGATGGAGCTGCCAGGCCTCCTATGGCCATGTCTATTAAGGCCTACACTAGGGCTAAGGCAGCCAGCAAAACAAAGCATATTACTTCTAAATCCTTACCTCAGCCGACTCCGGAGACACAAATTATGTCCATGGCTGCTGATTTAATTTCCATGATTAGAGGTTCACAGGCCCATCCTGAGAGAGCATCCCAGCCTCCTCCTGATAAAGGCCCCGGGTTGAACCCTCTGACCCTACTCCTTCAGATGAAGACTCTGAGGGCTCTGTCCACTCTGATAGCCAGGAAGAGCTCTTCTAGACCTATGAGGACTCGGATGAAGAAGATTCCATCCCTTCGGCTTCCCCTCCTGAGGATATTTCTTTTGGGGAAGTTCTGCACACCATGAGGGAACATTTCAAGTGGCAGGGTCAGGAATATTCTGATTCTAGGAAACGCCTTAGGACTTTCCTTAAGAAGCCTCAGCACAGGCCCTTAGCTATTCCTCCTGTACTTGATGTTCTGGATGATTTGTATTCTGACTCTAGTGCTACCCCTGATTCGCTTCCTCCTGCTCCAGCCAAGCCAGACAGGTATTACAGGGTCCCAGAAACTCATTCCCATTTATTCAGGGCCCATACTGCTGATTTGGAAACTATTTCCCAGGGGCCTAAAGGAGTTTCAGCCTCCACCTCAAAAATCCTTTCCCCTCGAACAGGGAGGCAAGGTCATTAGAGAGATGGGGCAAAAGGTTTACACATCCACTACCTTATCTATGAGAGCTTTAAATTGTCTTTTCATATGTTACAATATCAGGATTATCTCTTAGAAGATTTACAAAAACATTAGCTTCTCCTGATCCTTTAGACAGGAAGACTTTGCAGGAAGCTGTACATAACACTCAGCAAGTAAGCAATCACTTCCTGCAGTGTGGATATGATGCATTGGAAGCTTCATGTAGGGCAGGTATGACAGGGGCAGTGATAGACATGCTTGGTTAAAAGATCAACCTCTACCAGATCATGTAAAAGCAAAACTTCTGGATGCACCTTTGGAAAAGAACAAGCTTTTGGTGCAAATGCTAAGGAGGTGTTAAAGACCATCGAAGAAAAAGCAAAATCAGTTCAGACTGTGAAAGATTTCCTCTAGGTTCAACCCCCAGATTCAGTAGGAATTGGCCTTCAAAAAACTGGTCCTTTCCTAATCCAGAAAAGTTTCAAAGGGGTAAGAACAGGCGTGGCGAGGAAGAGGCCAATACAGAGGCTTACAGGGACAATGGCAGCCAGGAAACCAAAGAAGGGGGTTTCACCTGCCCAACAACCACAAACTCAATGACTTTCCTCTACTACCGCCTACCAGGGAACAACTAGAAGCTCCCTTGGGCAGGAAATTATCTCTGTTTGCAGAAAACTGGCACAGACTGACAAAGGACAAATGGATTTTGGACATTATAGACCGAGGGTACAGGTTTCATTTTCATACCTTACCAAGAAAACAAGGCATGCCAAACCTACCACAAAATCAAAGGGCAGAGGCTATCAAGCAAATCACTCTGCTGACTGAATGAAAGCAATAGAAAGAGTTCCACAACAAGAACAAGAACAGGGGTTTTACTCAAGACTGTTCCTTGTTCCAAGAAAAGAATCTCAGTGGAGACCAATACTGGACTTGTCCGCATTAAACACCTTTCTCATAGTACCAAAGTTCAAAATGCTGACTCTACAGCAACTCCTTCCCATGCTGGGCAAGGGTCTTGGCTGATTACTCTGGACCTCAAGGAGGCATACCTGCATGTCCCTATCAGACACAGCTGCAGAAGATACCTCAGATTTCTTGCAGGGCCAGAGCATTATCAATTCTCAGCATTGCCATTTGGCTTATCTACTGCCCAGAGTATTTACAAAATGCCTGGCTTCAGTAATTGCTCATTGCAGGCTCCAGGGTATACAAATGTATCGACTGCCTCATACAAGCGGACGACAAATTGATGTTGACAACAAACCTGGATTATGTCATACGATTACTTCAAGCTCTGGGATACACAGTCAACTTCCAAAAGTCAAGACTGCAGCCATCCCAGCAAATAATCTTCTTAGGAGCCAAACTAGACACAGCCTCTCAGATGGCTTACCTGACAGAAGACAAGCAAGAGAAGTTAACTCATTACTTCAAAGGTTTAGCAAAACTCACCCAGATGACTGCAAGGAGATTCCTACAGGCCCTGGGTTACATGGCATCCTGCATTCTACTGGTTCCATTAGCAAAACTACACATGAGAAAGCTTCAATGGTACCTAAAAGCATTTGGTCTCAACACAGCAACAACTTGGAGACAATCATACCACTCATTCCATGCCTACAAAAGGAATTCCTATGGTGGGCCTCGGTGAGCCAGGCAAACACAGGTATGTCATTCAAAAAAACACAGATAACACAGACCATGACTACAGACGCCTCAGACCTTGGCTGGGGGGCGCACATGGAAGGCAGGTGCATACAAGGACAATGGTCTCCAAAGGAAACACATCTGCATATAAACCAAAAGGAAATGCTGGCAGTGATGCATGCCATCGAGGCTTTTCAACACCA
The DNA here is from genome assembly GCF_019279795.1 of Protopterus annectens. Lineage (NCBI taxonomy): Eukaryota > Metazoa > Chordata > Ceratodontiformes > Protopteridae > Protopterus > Protopterus annectens. The sequence continues at coordinate 454,392,456 of NC_056730.1, read as the reverse complement.
ACTCCAGCAAGGCCATTTAATGATACGGACAGACAACACCACTGTAATGTGGTACATAAACAAGCAGGGGGGCACCCACTCTTATCCCCTTTGCAGACTGACAATGCAGCTTTGGGAGAAATCACTGAGCCTAAACATCCAGTTACAATCCCAGTTTGTTCCAGGAAATTTCACAGATCCACACGAGTGGAGGTTACATCTGAAGGCCTTCAGACAACTCACTGGACCTATTTGCCTCTCACCTCAACCATCTTCTACGGACATACCATCCAAAAGCTTGGAAAATAGATGCCCTCTCATTCAACTGGAACTCAAACCTTCAGACACTGCAGCTAACAGCCTGGGAGATCCCATAAGGAAGTTCGGATAGACCATCCACCAGAAAGGTTTACTTAGCAAAGTGGAAAAGATTCAGTAATTGGAATACCAGCAAGGGACATGATGCATCATTGCTGAACATCCCACTTATCTTGGAATATTTGGCAGATATGTTAAAGAACGGCCTCTCATATTCTTCCATAAAGATACATGCATCTGCTATTTCAGCTAGATACAACTCTGATCCTCCTGTTTTCTCTCACCCCCTTACTAAGACAATTCCTCAGGGGAATCAAGAACATTAAGCCACCAAGAAAGGCCCCAGTGCCAGCCTGGGACCTCAATTTTGTCTTAGAAAAACTGACTCTACCTCCTTTTGAGCCAGCAGCTTCAGTTGACTTGCAATTTCTCTCATGGAAGACGGCTTTCCTGTTGGCAATTACCTCAGCAAGAAGGGTTTACAGGCCCTAATGGCAATACCACCCTTTATTATTTTCCACAGAGACAGGGTTTCATTTAGGACCAACCCTACTTTTATGCCAAAGGTGGTATCTAGGGTTTCTCTAAATCAAGCCATTCATCTGCCTGCTTTCTTCCCCAGTCCTGAGAATAAGGGGGAAAGACTTTTGCATACCTTGGACATTCACAGACAACTTTGATACTACCTGGACAGAACCAAGGCCAGTAGGAAGCCTGAACAACTTTTTGTAGCTTGCAGTCCAAGGAAAAGCAATTTCAAAACAGACTATTTCTAAATGGATTGGACATTGCATCAGATTCTGTTATTCCTTTCATGGAAAGACTGTTCCAGCCAATGTCAGACCACATTCCACCAGAGCTACAGCCACCTCTACAGCATTTTAAGAGGGGTGCCTACCAAGGACATTCTAGAAGCTGCTACATGGAGCTCCGTGCATACATTCTCCAAACACTACAATCTCCCTCTATATTCCAGATCCAGAGCAGGCTTTGCTTGGCAGTCCTGCAGGGTTTGATTGCCACACCATCTCTTTCCTAGTGCATACCTCCTCCCCAGCTAAGCTATGGTATTCTACCCACATGTTATGACTGCAGCTGCATTCTTGAAGGACATAGTACAGTTTTGTACCTACCATAAATGTAGATGTCCGATAGACATGCAACTGCAGTCGGCCTCCCTCCATACCCCTCTATGCCTAGGGTCCACTCCTATCCCTGTTACTCTTAGCTGGGGATATCTGTTATGGTGTATTTGTTTTATTGCTCATTTATTTGTTTGGAATCCTGTTTTTGTCTTCCAATTTGATTACAGCCTTCCTTGGAGGGCACCTGGCATCTGGGGCAAGAAACACTGAAGAAAATGGCATTGGCTGATGCTTATGTACTCCAGCCGCTCTGACGTCGGAGAGAAATGCGACATCAGCCGACGTTGGACCCAGACTTTGGAATCTGGCCGACCGAGGGCTGCCTGAGGCAGAACAACCCACATGTTATGACTGCAGTTGCATGTCTATCGGACATCTACATTTATGGTAGGTACAAAACTGTACTTTTCTGCTATTTTAAATTGTGTGTGTGAACCATTTTATTTAGAGGTTCGTTGAGTCTGTGTAGTACTTTTTTTTCTGGTGTTCTATATTGTGGGCTTTCCGCCTTTTTTTTGGAAAAGTTGTGTTTAGGTGTTCGCTAGAGTTAGCAAGATTATGTCTAAGGATCAGAAGGAGCATAAGCCTTCTGGCTTTAAAAAATGTTCCAAATGTGGATATAAAATGTCCATCACAGATGGACACTCTCTATGTGTCTACTGCCTTGGAGCCATCCATCTACAGGAGTCGTGTAGCTTTTGCCGTGCATTCAGTCCTAGGGTGCTCCAAGAGAGGAAAAATAAATTGATACTAAAGGGACTGCTTAAACCGTCATTTGAGGAAGCTATAGACTCGGCTTCTAGTTCCCAGTCTAAGTCTAAAGCTTCCAAGTGTAAGAAAAGGTCTCCGGCTCCATCTGCCACTTCGGAACCTCCGGAGAAGATTACTGTTTTGGACTCTACTTCCTCGGCTCCACTGTCCTCGGGGCCACAGGAGGTATCAGTGTTAACTGAATCGGCGTCGGCTCCTATTATACTTGAACCCATTCGGAGCCGGTCGCCTAGTGTGAGGCATGGTTCACCAGATAAGAGATCCCAATCTCCATCACTGTTCTCCATATCCTCCAGGCTTTCTGATTTGGATGTTGATAGGGTAGTGCAGAGGCTCCTGCAGTCGCCGGTGTTGGCCAAATTGTTCTCGGCTCTGACCCAGTCGGTTCCGGAGCCAGTTCCCATGACCGTTTCGATGATTCCTCCTCTGAGCACATCCTTGTCAGAGCTGGTATGTTCCGCTCCAAGTGATGTTCCTGCGCCGGCTCCGATACCCCCCCCCGGGTCTATTGGTGCCGACCTCAGCTCCGACCATATCGGTTCCATCCACAGGGTTCGAGACTCGGGTCTCTTCGGTCGGGCCCGAAGGGGATACTTCGGGACATCTGTCGGTTCCGAGTCTCCCACTCAGTGCATCAGCTCGTGGACCCCGGTCCCGGTTGTGACCTTGGAGGCCGGTCAGTCCTTGGACTCGGGGGGACCTGCCTTCGAGGCCATGCGGAGCGTGCTGGCCAGATGGTCAGCTACATCACCCGGTCGGTCATTCCATCCCCTACCACCCCGGCGAGAGCTTCTGACACATACCTATCCATGGACAGTAGAGCGCCAGGCCCTAAGGGACACCCCCATGAGCGGTCCCCCTCTTTCGGAAGGTCTCCCAGAGTCCATGCCTGAGGAACCTCCTAGAAAGAAATTGTGCAAGAGGAAGCACATAGACTCCCAGGATGAGTCTCTCACCTCCGATACTGACCTTGAGGAATCAGAAGGATCCCCCAAGTCTTCCTCTGATGATGTTTCCTTCTCCGATATTCTGGAGATACTGAAACAGAGTAGACTGGCCTTCCAAAACTCCTTCCGAGGAGGAGTCAGTATTCCTTCAGGCTTTTGGCGCTCAACCTTCCACCTCCTGGGTGTCTCCATCCTTCGATGAACTTCTTGACCTTATTTGTCGAAGAGTGTGGGAAAACCCTGATTCTGTGGAGCCCGTGCCCAGGCGTTCCAACAAATTCCTGTCTGAACCCCAAGGGAAAGAGTTTCTGTCAAAGGGAGTCCCTGTAGATGCCATGGTGGTGGTGGCAGCCATCCAGAAGGAAGTTGCAGAGTCTTCCTCATCAGTCCATCCTCCTAACAAGGAGTCTAGGACCATGGACCGGTATGGGAAGCGTACCCTATCTTCAGCAACCTTCACCTTACGGTCGCTGAATTATTTGTCTCACTTCACTTGGCTCCAGAGAGATCTCCTCAAAGAGTTGGGAGATACTCTTGCGGGTAACATACCTGAGGCGGTGGCTCAGACAGTCAATGCACAGGTTTCTACCCTCAATTCCATCGCTAATTCGTCCATGCGGCTCATTTCTTATGCAGCCGAGGGAGCGAGTAGGGCCGCCAGCTCAGGGGTCGCCCTTAGAAGGCAAGCCTGGCTGTGCTTGTGTCACTTCGCGGAGGCCTTCAAGTCTTCCTTCACTGACGCCCCTTTTGATGGTTCCTCCCTGTTTGAGAACAAAGTGAAAGACACCCTCAACAGGTGTGAGCAAGAGGGAAAGACCCTGTCTGCCGTAGGGGTCCATTTTTCCCTTCCGTCTAGGCCTTATCCCAAGGCCCAGCAGGGGGGAGGAATGTGGTTCAAGAAATCACAGAGGTTTTTTCCTGTCACACAAGGTGAACCCCCCCTCCAGAGGCAGGGGAGGGGGGCTACTCAGGGAGATGTCGCCCCAGAGGCAGAGGGGGCCCCCGCAATTCTGGAGACCTCAACTCCTTCTGTGGCTCTCCGTACTCTCATTCCTGAGGGTGTGCCCAACTGTGCTTATCCAGAGCCAGTCGGGGGTTGAATTTCCTTATATCCGGAAGCCTGGGAAAGCATTACCCAGGACCGATGGGTATTAAGGATAATTTCTGGAGGTTACCTCATCCCGTCCTCTTCAGTACCCCCGCCAATAAGAAAAATCCCAGACGTTCCACCCAGCCAAAGGGATCAAGCAGCCTCAGAGGTCTCTCAGCTGCTAGAAAAAGGAGCCATCCAACCAGTCCCCTCAGACCAAATCGGATTAGGGACTTACTCAAGATTCTTTTTGGTGCCGAAAAGAACAGCGTACCTGAGACCCATACTAGATTTCAGTCAACTCAACAGTTACGTACACAAGTCCAAGTTCTGTATGGTCACACTACAATCAATTCTCCCATTGTTGGGAGAGGAAGTATGGATGTGCTCCATCGACCTCAAGGATGCTTACTACCATGTCAAAATGGACAGGGCATCCAGGAGTCACCTACACTTCTGGCTGGGAGCCAATCACTTCCAGTTTCGAGTCCTGCCCTTTGGTCTCACCACAGCCCCCAGGGTGTTCACCAAGTGTATGGCAGTGGTTATGGCTCACTTGAGACGTCAAGGATTCCAGGTGTTTTCGTACCTGGATGACTGGCTCCTCACCGCCCCACCAGGCATCAACTAGTTCAGACCAGGGATGCTACCATCAGTCTATGTCATCAATTGGGCATAACAATAAACTGGGAAAAATCTGCCTAATTGCCCTTACAGCGTGTCACCTTTATAGGAGCAGAATTGGACACCATTCAAATGCGAGCAGTCTTACCACAAGAAAGGATCACAATATTGCAACAACAAATACACATGCTGATGCCCCTGAGACATATGAAGGCAAGACTGATTCTACAACTCCTAGGGACCATGGCGGCGACTATCATGTTGGTCCCTATAGCGAGATTATACACAACACTTCTTCAATGACTCCTCTTTCTCCAATGGTCTCTCCAAATACTCCCGCTATCTCATCCCATCTTAATCACAGACAGGTTCAAGCAGGACCTCCGTTGGTGGCTGTGCACCAACAACTTGAACGAGGGAAAACCCTTCGTTCCTCCCGTCCCTGTTGCCACGGTGACCACGGACGCCTCCCAGATGGGGTGGGGGGCATTATCTCGGCAGGACAGTCCAAGGCACGTGGCAAGAACATGAGCTACATTTGCACATAAATGTCCTGGAGATGAGAGCAGTGATTCTTGCATTGCAGGCACTTCAAGAAGTTCTTCCTCTAGGGACTATTGCGATACACTCAGACAACATGTCAGTAGTGTGGTATCTCAACAAGCAAGGGGGAACCCGGTCTTACCCACTATGCAGAGAGGCTATGTGGGTGTGGCATTGGGCAATAGCTTCCCAACGGTTTCTCGTGGCAACGCACATTCCGGGGAAGTCCAATGTAATAGTGAACAGGCTAAGCAGAGCGATACTTATGCCCTACGAGTGGTCCCTGAATCGCCTGGTTGCAGAGCGAATCTTCAGCCGATGAGGTCAGCCTTGCTGTGAACTTTTTGCCAGCCCTCTCAATGCGAAATGCAGCAACTACTTCACGCTGATCCCCCCACAGGGGGAATCACCCAGGGACGCTCTGGTTCACAGTTGGCCCTCTGGTCTGCTTTATGCTTTTCCTCCGTTTCCCCTTCTCCCAAGGGTGATTCAGAAAGCTCAATCCTTGGGAAGCAGAGTGATTCTGATTGCCCCACACTGGCCTCATCAAGTATGGTTCCCCTTCCTTCAACCTTACGTTGTGGACACTCCTTGGATTCTGGAACCTCTACCAGATTTACTGACGCACATGTCGGGACAGTTCGACCCCTCCCTGAGTACACTCCAGTTGACAGCCTGGCTACTCCACTTCCATCGCTAGTCAGACGTCATCATTTTTCACCAGAAGTGGTCCATATATTATCGTCCTCTCATAAACCATCCACTAGAAAGATTTACTCTATCAAATGGAAAAGGTTCTCTATCTGGGCTCATACTAGAGGCATTGATCCTTACACAGCTCCGATTGACTCAGTTCTGGAGTTCTTGTCTATGCTGTTCTATCAAGGGTCCGCATCAGCCACCATCAAAGTCCAGCTGGCGGCGATATCTAATTTTCATGTAGCGAATGAACCTAGTCTCATGGCACACAGACTATGCACAGCATTTCTCAAAGGCACCCTGTTACTCCGTCCTCCAGTATCCGAACCTGTCATGCCCTGGGACCTCAATTTTGTTCTTCAAGCCCTTACTCTGCCACCATTTGAGCCCGCAACTACCTGTGAGTTAAAATTCTTAACATGGAAAACAGCATTTTTAACAGCAGTCACTTCAGCAAGGCGGGTCTTGGAAATTCAAGCCCTCTCCATCAAACCCCCATATTTGATCTTCCATAAAGATAGGGTCTCTCTTAGACCAAACCCATCTTTCCTTCCTAAAGTGGCTTCAGTGTCTAATATGAATCAGTCCATTGAGCTGCCGGTGTTCATCCCCCACTGTTCTAACAAGGCAGAATTCAGATTTCACCAATTGGATGTACATAGACAGTTATGCTTCTATCTACACCGGACAAAAGATATCCGGAAATCTGAACAACTCTTTGTCTCCTTTTCGGAAAACCGATTGGGTTCTCCGGTATCCAAGGTCACTCTGTCTAGTTGGATAGCCAGTTGTATCTCTTTTATCTGTCAGGCAGGAGGTAAAAATTTGCCTTTTCCAGTCAAGGCTTATTCTACGAGAGCGGTTTCTACATCTACAGCCTATCAAGTTAGATTGTCAATGCATGGTATATGTGCTGCAGCTACTTGGGCTTCTCCTCACACCTTTGTTTCTCATTACAAATTGGACGTGGTCTCCAGGGGCAGATCTTCCTTTGGCTCCACAGTTCTCAGGAGTATTTTCCTATGAGCCACCCAGGATGTAGGTGCTAGGGACGCTGTCCCACGGGTAAGAATGTAGGCGAGATGGGACTACATAACATCAAGAAGTTATGTACTCACCATAATGTTCGATGTATGCAGTCCATCTCGCCTCACATTCTTACTTACCCCCCCACCTTCCCCCTGCCTGGAGGATTTGGAGGTTAGGTTATCACCTGTAAAGTCCCTTTGAATAGTTTTTGTTTGTATGGATGTGAGGTGTGTATGAAGTTCATATGTTGTTTCGCAGCAAACTAGATCTGGGGATATGGAGCAGTGCACCATGGGATATCCTCTTAGCCCAGCCAATGAGAGACTTTGAGCTAGTAAAATCGGCTGAGTCGGAGCCGATATTCGGCTCCGAACCCACGGGTAAGAATGTGAGGCGAGATGTACTACATACATCGAACGTTATGGTGAGTACATAACTTCTTGTTTTGGAATACATTCATTTAGGTTGCTAAGATCCTGGATTGGCCTATGGTCCTGAGTCTTTATTGGCATCAAAAGGAATCGTGTGTAGCAGCTTTGATCTGTCTAATTTGGTGGGATCTCCTAGGTGTCTTTTTTTGCTTAGGCAAGCCAAGAATGTCCACCCTGCCTGAACTTTCTAACAAGTTGGGACAAATGGCAGGGACTTCAGGCAAGGGGGGTTGTCTGGATAACAGGAATCTGTATCTTCTGGATACTGTGGTTATTTTCCATTTGTTCCATGTGATACCAGACCACCTGGTTGCATGGAGGGGGCAGTCTTTTCTTGACTGCCTCAAGAGTGGTGCACCAGGGGAATGCTTCAGGATTGTGTTTTTGTGGTCATGATCTGCCTGCAGCCTCCTAGTTAGTGGCACTATCCTTTGCCACTACAGGCATTATTATTTTTGAAATATTTAATGAGCTTTTCCCTTGGCACCTGCATGCTTAATCTTGATGAGACTTTTGTGGTCTGTGTGTTGCCACATCTGATGTTGTTTCTTCCATGCTTTTTATGTACCTACTCCCTTTTGCACCAAACAAGAAAAAGCTTGTGAAGTGGAGTTCATGAATACTGTCTTATTTTCCATATATATATTGCAGTGCCAGTGTCTCTGTCTGAAGTCTTATACGTTTTCAAATCAGATGGACCTTGTGGTCAGTCACCATGGAGGATGTATCAGCTGAAGTTTTAATCTCCTGCTTTTCATCCCCTTTTAGCAAGTCAACTGTGTTGTTCATTTTATCTAGGAGAACCAACAAAAACAGAGCATGTGGGTCATATAATTCAGTATTCTTGAGGCTAGAAATAAGGAAGTGAAGACTTGTTTCCCAAGGTTATTCAGTGTACTGGATTCTTTATCTGCTGGAGGGATGAATGGACTGTGAAGTGCTAGTCCATTTTAGGCCTGCAGTACTCATCTTGTGATCTGCTTTGGGTGTCTCTGAGCATACTGTTCAATCTTGCTAGGGATAGAAGGTCCTATCATATTTCTGTGGTACCAGTAGCACTGTGGGCAAGGTTTTCCCATGCAGCACACTTGTGGCGACCATAATGATATGAAGGACTGGACTGCCCAGGTCTGGGGACTGAAGTGGCAAACATCATGTAGCTACTTGTGGGATAACAAGATGAAATCTGTGGGCCAGTTTCCCCTTATTTCTGCATCACATGCAGGAATTCCCCCAAATGTGAAGTCATCCAAGGGGAATCAGGGGAAAGGCAATCCTTCCTTACCCTGGAGCTGTATCATGGGAATCTCTTCCAGCCGTTCTCTGTTCTTAGTCTTTATCAGGGACTTGCTGGGGATTTTTAGAGTTGACTGTTTCCCAGATTGAGATTCTAAATTTCTGGGCTGCATGATTGTTTTTGTGAAGGACCTCCAGAGTGCTTTGAGCTCATGGAGACTGTTCTGTGGTTGCTGTATTAACCCGTGTTGCTACCTTTGCCATTAGGTTTGTATGTGTACACAGTGTTTAAAGCTGAGTGGGCACCTGATGCAAGCTATAAGGCCAGAGTCAGAAATAATCTGTAACAGGGACTCTGTAATTTGTAGAAGGAGTTCCTGAAAAGTTGTTGCCAGTGTGAATACAGATATTACTAACTTCAGTGTCATGGAATATTCTAATGCCAAGAACAGAAACTGTGAATACAATCTCTGGTATTGCATCAGTGTCTGTAAATTGGACTGGGTCAGCTTTACCAAATATTCTGGTTGCAGGGGTATAAATACAGTGGGTTTTAGATATGATGAATAAAGTTGAATCAACACTGATTGCAATGATCTGGTTGCTGATAGAATTATCTGCTCCAGCAATGGCACTGAGGAAATTGGAAAGTGAGATGAGGTCCAATCCAAATCATCCAGAAGATCTGAAGACTCAGTGTTTGCATATGCACCTCCCACATGTTTCTTAAAGGCCAGCTACTTCAAATCAGTGTCCAGACAGAACTGGCAGGGGAGGCAAATTGACATGAGATGAGTTCTCTCTTGACTCTGACTCCAGCTAGTGGTGCTTAGACGACGGTTCCAGAACATTTACAGTCTCCTGTGTTTTTGTGATTTTCTGTTGTGAATCTTGCATATTGAGTGGATTAGTGTCAGAGTGGAAGCCTTTGAAGCCTAAAGCTTAGATTCCTACATGCAGATTGCCCAAAGAGGAGTTGTAGGTGATGCCAAAGGTCTCAGAACAGGAACTGGAGTAGGAGTTTCTTTTATCTTCAGCTTTTGAAATGAGTTCTTCATCTGAGGAAAGTGATTAGAAAGACTGGGATTGGAGGTAAAGTGATCCAAGTCTGGTGAAGAGGTTCTGGTGGTGATGGCTTTTTTCATTAAAAGTGCTTAAAGTTTATTATATCACCAGCAAAGGTTGACTTGAATGAAGCCTCTGTACATGGGTTATGGAGTAAGTACTGTACTGCTCTTCCAAGCAAATCACACACTTTTCTCATCAAGGGGATCTAATGGCTGTAGGTATAGTCCTTGAACAGAGAAGATATATCTTTAAGCTGGAAGAGCCAGTGCTTAAATTATAGGTAAAAAAAGACACTTCTCAGTGAAAATAGAGTAGAGAGAATAGCAGTATTTGAATAAACATTATGACTGAAAAATAAACAGCTGTATTCCTCTGAGAATCAATCCAATGCATCTTAATTATAGGTGCAGCAATGAAGAGCTAAAGAGCTATGAGCAGAGCAACATCATAGGAATGCCACTGCGAGAGGACTCTGAGGAACTTCCAGGTGCTGATTAGTCCTAGTACCTGTAGTCCACAGTCCTGCTTGTACTGAAGGTGGACCATTTCTTATACAATCTTTCATTTTCAAAGGTGTATAACTCAATAAATACCATTTGGCACAAAAGACACATGGTTTTACAGTATGATCCTAAACAAAATATCTGTTGTCGCTTTCAATGTGTTTATTAAGTAATCTAATCAATGGATTACTTATTTCTTTAAATGTCCATTTAGCTGTAGTTTCTTTCCCAGTAACAGCTACCACTGCATAAGACTTTACTGGTGAGCTTCTTCAATGGTTCATGGAACAGGACAAGGGTCAATGTCCTTAATAACAAATATTTGTCACCAACGCACGTTGTTATTGATTTCAGCTTACTCCAGTAATGCTAGTAATCATTAGTGCTACAAGACTGCCTCTCTCCTTTTTATGATGCTCCTGCAATTTCCTGGACTTATCTGATGGTCACAACTCATCCAATGCACCTCCCAAGCCAGCATCTGGGAATCTGGTTCATCCTCCTGCAAGTAATATATTAGCAGAGAGACCTTCCTTTTTCCAATTTTGCCAGTAACTCTCAACTCTCCCACCGCAGACACTTTAACTTAAGAGTTTTCAACATTTTGTGTGTCCTGTTGATGAATAGGTATGTTTAAATCATAGAGCTGTTTACATAATATTATAGCAGGTACGAAGAAGCTGCATTTCTTCCCATCTCTGCTGAGTAACCATAGTCTACATAAACTCCCACTTCACCATATTTCCTGAGATTGCTGGCTTTCACAAGCATGCCAAAACTGCTTCCTTTTGTAAGAAAGGTTCAGATTGCATCATGATTTCATGGGGGTACCTGTTGCATTAGTGAGCTAGACCCAAAGTCTGATGCACCATTTCCAGTCTCAGGTCTGCTTCTTCCTTCTCAGACATTGACATGCTTCAGATCACCAGGAGTAGAGGTAGAGATCTAGGAGCAAACAAAGACCTCATTTCCTTCAAAACCATGTATTCTCACCTAATTCTCTGAGAAATTTCAGATATTAGGAAGGAGGATGGAACAAATGAGCTAGTAGGGACTCACAGGTAACGAGACAAAAGAGATGGTGACCTTGGAAAAATACTTTTGGGTCTCTTGCAGAGGTTGCTTTGTTGATTTTTTTCTATGACTTTTTTTTTGTCCCTCCTTGTCTGTTAGTCATCAAGTTTCCACCAATTGGATATGTCTCATTCATCCCCATACACTGGAACTTCCCTCCAGTTACAGGCTGAAAGCTGTGTGGAGGGGTCTGTTACTCATGCAGCCATGAGGATGTTTTATGCCCTCACCATCATCCTGGTAATTGAGGGTGTTTTACTTGATTAATCCCCACTTTTCTGAGGAGGGATATGCAGGCCACATCATGGCTTAGGCCCATAACTCCTTCCCCACAAGTGCTCCTGCACACCCACCATGAAGGCTTCCACTCATTATTGTCTTGGAGAGCCTAACAACCACCTCCAGGTTGGGAATTTTCATCCCAGTTCATCCTCCAAGGGACATTTGCTATACATAGTCAGCTTGTCCCTCCCTCCACTGTCAGCTTCTTCAGTCACCTGTGCCACCAATCAAGCCGGGCTGTAGTCAAAGCTTTATCCCTCCTTCTATACCACAAGCAGTCAGTTTTATTTATTTATTTAGTTATTTTTTTTAATTAATTCCTGTGTGAGCCACCTTCCGCATTTTAGAGATCCTCAGGACTCCATACTTGGCTAGTTGTTCACAGTACAAGTGCTTCCACTGTGAATGTCATTCAAAAAAAGGATCATTTATCATTTATGTGCACATGATAATTAAGAATACCTCACCTTCCCTTACAATGGAGAGTTTCCCCTAGCACTCAAAGGGAGTCTGGATATTATTCATAATTGGATAAGGAGCAGCTGCACTTAACCGGGTTCCTATTATATAATCAAAGATGAAATTCTTCGAATGAGTCTTGATCGAACTTGAAAGCACAAAACAGCAAAATGGCATACAAGTGATTTCTTTCCCTGGGAAAGAAATTGCTTGGCTGCCTCTGTTACTTTGCCGATGTTCTTCATCTCACATTGCTGCAGTCCTTACACTTGGGTAGTCAATATCAAAGGCGCATTTGACTGACATCAGTACAAATGCGCCATATCCTCAGTCTTTTGCCGCATGGTCCGATGCAGAAGCAGCATTGTCTGAAATTTTTCAATGGAGTTTCAGACCGAGTCAAAAATATTTTAGTTTTTCTTGCCTCAGTGGTTCGGATGTCAGAAAAAGTGAATAACTGTATTTATTATCATACTTTGTGTATTCCTTGTTTCTTGTGCTAGATTCAATAAGCACTATAAAGAAAAGGTTAGATTGTGCCAGGTTAGTCTGGACAAAGCTACTAAGCCCTTAGAGAAGAACCGCTCCCCGGACGCCGGGGTTCTTAGAGGTGTCGGTGGAGCCAGTGGTTCCGCGGAGGTTTCTTTGGAGTCCCAGGGAGAGACTTTGTTATTGCAGGATGTGGCCTCTCAGGAGGCAGGCTTCTCAGGTTACTGTACTCCTCCCTTCCTAGGGTGGTTAGGCCCTCTCCTTCTGTTTCCAAGGCTTCTCCCAGAGGCAGGCCAGGTTTAGCCGGTTGGTGTCACCCCTAGTTCTTCAGGAACTGTGCCCAAGAAGCATATGCTTAAAATGGCAGAAGATTTGATTACTTTGATTAGAGGTTCTTTGCCCTCCTGATAAGAGACCAAGGGTGGAACCTGAGCTAGGGAGTTTTGAGCAGGCGATGTTTCAGAGTCTTCGGCTGAAGACTTGCAGGAGTATTCTCCTTATTCTGATTATGATGTGGATGATTCTACTCCTTCTGCTTCTCCTCCTGAGGATTTTTCTTTTCAGAGACTCTTCATTCCATGAGGGAGCATTTTAGTGGGAAGGTCAGGACTTCTCTGATTCCAGGAAAAGGCTTAGGTTTTTTTTTTTACCCCAGCATAGGCCTTTGGCTATTCCTCCTGTTCTGGATGTGGTGGAAGATGTTTTTGCAGAGGCTTCTCTTAATCCTGATTCTTTGCCTCCTGCTCCTGTTAAACCGGATAGGTATTACAGGGTGCCTGAAGCTCATAAGTATCTTTTTAAGAGTCCTAGGGCAGACCCAGAAACTGTTAGTCAGGGGCCTAAAGGTGTTAAGGCTTCTGTTGTCAAAAATCCGGTTCCTCCAGATAAAGAGGCCAGGGCTTTGGATAGATGGGGAAAGAAAGTTTGTACTTCTTCCACCCTAGCTATGAGGGCTTTGAATTGCCAGTTTCACATGTTGAAATACCAAAATTATCTCCTTTCACAATTGAAGTCTAAGGTAGATGCTCGAAGGTATTGAGTGTAAAGAGTTACAAGATTTAGTACATGTTTCTGAACAGGTGGGTAAGCATTCTTTGCAATGTGGTTTTGATGCTGTACAGGCCTTGGCTGCCACTGTCAGTTCTTCACGCCTGGCTGAGGGATCAGAATTTATCTGACCATGTTAAGACAAGGATTTTAGATGCTCCTTTACAATCTGATGTGTTGTTTGGTTCTCCTGTTGAGGCAGTCTTAAAGAAAATGGAAGACAAGGCTAAGTCTATGCAGACTGTTAAAGATTTTTGCAGGTTCAGCCTCCGAAGTTTAGTAGAAATTGGCCTACCAAGGGTGGGCGTATCCTTCTTATGATTCCCAGTCTAGGGGGTAGGGGCAGAGCTCAGGGCTCTTTCAGGCCTAGAACAGGAGTTCACCTGCACAGTCTTGGTGAGGGCAGGGTCAGTCCTAAACAGACCCAATGACTTTTCAGCTGCCAGAGCCTTCTCGTCTGGCAGCACCTTTGGGAGGAAGGTTGGCACTTTTCAAGGAAAATTGGAGTTTGATTACCCAAGACAGATGGGTATTGGATATCATACACCACGGTTACAGGTTTTATTTCCATACCTTGCCTCCTTTCAAAGGCATGCCAGACGTTCCTCCTCAACAATGAATAGAGGCTCACAAACAAATTTCTCTGTTACTTCAAATAGGGGCCATACAGCCGGTCCCTATGCCAGAAGTGGGCCTAGGATTTTATTCTCGCCTGTTCCTAGTACCAAAGAAAGGGAACACGTGGAGACCAATTTTGGATTTATCTACCCTCAACACTTATCTGGACATTCCCAAGTTCAAAATGTTGACGTTACAACAGCTTTTACCTCTGCTGGGCAAAGATCATTGGATGGTAACTTTGGATCTCAAGGAGGCTTACCTTCATGTTCCTATCAGACTGAGTTGCAGGAAGTATCTCGTTTTCGAGCTGGGACTTCTCATTATCAGTTCTCTGCATTGCCCTTTGGCTTATCTACTGCCCAGAGTGTTCACGAAAGTTCTGGCTCCAGTGATAGCTTTCCTCAGGCTAAAAGGAATACAGATCTATCCTTATTTGGACGATTGCCTGATTCTGGCTCAAGGAAGGGACGAGCTTCTTCATCATTTGGAATATGTGATAGCAGTGCTAAGATGCCTGGGGTATTCTGTGAACGAAATAAAGTCCAGTCTAGTACCCTCTCAGGACATGTGCTTTCTGGGTGTAAGACTGAATACAGCATCCCAGATGGCCTTTTTGACCCCGGACAAACAAAAGAATCTTTCCTTTACTTTCATCAATTGTCTCATCAGTCCAGGCTGACTGCAAGGACAGTCCTTCAAGCCTTGGGGTTCATGGCATCTTGTATTCTGGTGCTTCCCAATGCCAAACTGCATATGAGGAAGTTACAATGGTATCTCAAAATGTATGGACACAGCACTGCCAGGATCTGGACACTGTCATTCAAATAATACCTTGCATTCAAAAGGAATTGTTGTGGTGGGCTCAGGAATGTCACCTAAACAAGGGACTCTCTGTGACCCGGCCAGCAGATTCTAACGACAGATGCCTCAGACAAAGCTTGGGAGCTCATCTGAATGGAAAGTGGATACAAGACAAGTGGCCTGCCAGACTACAACATCTACATATCAACTTGAAGGAGATGTTAGCAGTCCAGTTTGCATTAATAGCTTTCAAGGATTTACTTCTTCCAGGGCAGGTGTTGATTCTAACAGACAACACAACTGTCATGTGGTACATCAACAAGCAGGGGGAACACATTCTTATCCTCTATGCAGGCAAGCAATGATTTTGTGGGAGACTGCTCTCAGTTTACAGCTAAATCTTCAGGCAAGGTTTCTGCCGGAGCACAGAACTCCTTAGCAGATGTGTTGAGCAGGCAATTATGGATCCCCACGAGTGGAAATTGGATCCTCATGTATTTCAGAGATTGACAGTGTCATGGGGAACTCCAGACATAGATCTGTTCTCCACTAAACCACCAGCTGCCAAAGTTTTGCACGAAAGGTTTCATCCCACAGCTTGGAAAGTGGATGCTCTTTCTTTCAATTGGAGCAATCTTCATGTGTATGCCTTTCCACCTCTGCCTCTCCTCCCAAAGGTACTACTAAAGGCCAGACAGGACAAGCCAAGGATGATTTTGATAGCTCCAGATTGGCCTCGACAGCATTGGTACCCATTACTGAGAAGCCTGGTACGGAGCCTCCATGGCCTTTGCCTTGATTCCACACCTGTTGTCTCAGGAGGACAGTCATTTGCTCAATGTCAAGCTTCACTCTCTTCACCTAACAGCCTGGCATATTCTGTTTTGAACCATAGTGGGTCTCAACTTCCACAGCAAGTTTTGAATGTTATTTTGGAAGCTAGAAGGCCTAGTACAAGGAAAGTGTACGAGATAAATGGAAGAGATTTTTATTTTGGAGTGCAGCAAAGGATTTGGATGTTTCTGAGCCTAATTTCAGTGTGGCTCTTCAATATCTTACTGAGTTACTGGACAAAGGTTTGTCCTTCTCTTCTATTAAGGTTCATGCTGCAGCAATTGCTCACTATGATTGTGACCCACCATTGTTTTCTCATCCTTTGTTCAAGCAATTTCTTAGAGGGCAAAGAATATAAGAGAGCTCCTACTCCTGCTTGGGATCTCAATTTTGTGGTGGAGAAACTCACTCTACAACCTTTTGAGCCTGCAGCTACTACCGAGTTGAAATATTTATCATGGAAGACTGCTTTTGTTGGCCATTACCTCTGCAAGAAGGGTTTCTGAGTTGCAGGCCCTTATGGCGGTTGAGCCTTTCTTAATTTTCCATAAGGATAGGGTATCTTTTACTAATCCTTCCTTTATGCCTAAAGTGGTTTCTAGTGTGGCTTTAAACCAAACTATTCATTTGCCTACTTTTTATGCAAATCCCCAAAATAAAGGGGAAAAGATTTTGCACACTTTAGATGTACACAGGCAGTTGCGATATTATTTGGACAGAACTAAAGGGTTCAGGCAGTCTCAGCAGTTATTTGTTTCTTTTGCTTTGAGTTCTCAGGGCAAGCCTGTGTCAAAACAAACTATTTCTAAGTGGATTGGGTTTTGCATTGCTTTCTGTTATTCTCATCATGGCAAGGAGATTCCAGCTGGGATTAGGCCTCATTCCACTAGGGCTACTGCCACTTGACAGCTTTTTGAGGGGTGGCAACTAAGGATATTTTGGAGGCAGCTACTTGGAGTTCAGTGCATACTTTCTCTAGGCATTATCACCTACCACTTTATTCTAAATCTAGGGCTGGTTTTGCCACTGCTGTTTTGCAGGGCATTTTGGCAGCTCCTGCTTCCTTATAGTTTGGCCATCCTCCCTTACTTCTGCTTTGGGATTCTACCCAAGTGTAAGGACTGCAGCAATGTGAGATGAAGAATATAGTACAGTTTTGTACCTACCATAAATGTAGATGTTCGAAGATCCACATTGCTGCAGTCCAATTTACCCTCCCTCCTTCCCCTCTGTAGTTAGAGGCGGTTGTGTGGGTTGGGTTGTCAATATATTGTATATTGTATATATTGTACATATTTTTAGTGCTAGGATGGTTGTTTGTTTGTTTGCTGTCTTTTGGTTTTGACCTTTCTTTTTAGGGTCTTCTGACATCTGGGGCAAGAAAAGACTGAGGATATGACGTCGGTCATGCGCATTTGTACCCTGACGTCCTGATGTCAGTCAAATGCGCCTTGACCGACGTCAGCCTTATACTTTGATATTCGGTCCGACCGAGGACAGCGGACTACCCAAGTGTAAGGACTGCAGCAATGTGGATCTTCGAACATCTACATTTATGGTAGGTACAAAACTGTACTTTTTCCTCACTGTAGTGCGATCTCAGAGTTAGTATATTTAAGTGGAGGGGGTCGAAGCCCCCCACTTTATGTAATGTTTTGAAGTATTTATTTTTATTTATTTTTTTTATGGAACAGCGATTTTTTTCCCCTGGGAAAAAATCGCTGTTCTGAGTGTTTAAGATTGTAATCTTTCGCTTACATGGGGTCAATAAATCAGCGTTGGCTTTTTTTTTTAAGCATTTGCTGATTTAATATAGACCCAGTTAACTCACACTAGATACAGTGATTGTTATGCCACCGTGAGACATTCTACTGTGAAATGGCTAAGGCCAGGGATACTGTAGGAGGCTAATAAAAAAAAAAAAAAAACACTGCAGTGGGCTCTCTCAAAGATCAGATGATATGATTACTACTCAGTACATTTGTTACATCTTACTCGGAGGTGCCCACTGCAGTGAATAACAACTGACAAGAATGTACTCAACCATAAAAAATAACAGACATAGCATGCTACAAAAATCAAACTTTATTTCATATACTTTTGACTCACTGCTAAAGTCAAACTGTTTCATACTACATGTAACTTGCAGTTATTTTTTATACTGAAATATAAGATCTGTTGGATGGACAGTTATGTGTCTCAGAGACAAGTTTCCCAACCACGTGAAGCAAGAGTTCTAACTGCATGTATTCAAGTGCAACATGGTTTAGTGGTTGGGGAATCAGAAATGTACCATAGTCTGACACGTGTTATCTATTAGAGGAAGCTTGTAGATGCTGTCCAAGTTATATATACCCTACTCACAAACCTAAGGGACCAAAACCTGTCCAGTACTTCTGGGAAGCTTGGTTAGGCTTAGTATTTTTCTGTGAAATGAGAATAAAACTAACCTTGCATAAACAAAAAGGTAGCTGTCAGAAGCTGAACCCTAAAGCAAAAAGGTACCAAAAGAGGACATATTCCTGGACTTGTGGGCTAAATTTCAATGCTTGGTAACTGTATAATGACCAAGTGACTGTGGCACAATTGTCCACAATGTACATAATATTCAAACAGGCACTGGAAGCAGCAAACTCCTTGTGGAATTTTACAGGCCAATGTATAGTTAGATGTCTGATGACAAAACCTGTAGTTAGCAATCCATCTGGATAAAATTTTCTTTCTATAGCCAGAACCCTCATACCTGAAATTAGAGCGATTATAAGCTATTCCATCTTCCTGGACTCATTAGCCATCTTCAAGTAAAATGTGGGTTGACCCAGCATTTCAAAGATATGAAGAACCCTCTTTCTTTGTATTCTGCCAAAAAATAAACAAATGAAGTGAATGGGATAGTCTAGGGATTCTCCAAAATCACATTGGTAAGAAATACGATCAGTTTTGTGGGATTTTTATTCCTCATAAAAAGTCATGTAAATGTTCCTAAAAATAAAGACCTGTAGATTTGAAATCCTAGGGATGTCAGTAATGGGTACCAAAAAGGGTATCCTGCTGAAATTGCTACTTTAAAAGGTAGTAGTGAGTTTTAGGAGTGAAATTCCACTCACAATGAGTTATTTTTTTTTCAAAGGCAAAGATGTGAAAAACCTCTCAAGGAACTGTTTGCTATGTCTGGGTGAGACATTCACTGCCTCTCTCCTGTATGCAATAGCCAGCCAACTAATATGCATATTTTGTGAAATGGGAAGAAACTAGAATACGTGGAGAAAACCCACATAGGCAGTGGCAGAATATGTAAACTTAACAAGGACAGTCTCCAGAGGTCAGTTTCTGCCCCTGAAACTGTGAGGTCTTACTCCTTAGCCAGTATTCTGCTGGGCACTGCATCATGATGAACCAAAACACAAAGCATGCATTTTGACATTGGCATGACAAAGGCCAAAGTCGGGTATATAAAATAGACGAAAACAATTTGTAAACTCATTGAGTCAGCTACACATGCCTATTTCATGAAAGAAGCAGTCTCCATCACTTCAAACACTCTACCAGAAAATCTTGTGAAATCACTGGAACTAAAGGAGTAAGCAGGGCTGAAGATGGAGTGGACTGTCACTCACCATAAGGGTGCTTCTTTGACTAGTACTAAATTTCTGTACTGTAGGCACCTGAAAGCCTAAAACCATAACCCTATTGGTCACATACTGTGGCAAGGATAAGCATTCATCTTTCTTCTGTGTATCAGCTAGTAGGTACAGAACCAGATGAAAAGTAGAAATGTGTGCTAGCATCATGTGCAGGACAATTGAGAACCTTCCACCAGTACTGAAGTTAGCAGAACTGAGGGAGAATTTATCTCCAGAGTAGAAAACAAGTAAATACGCAGAGTGCCCCCATTCCAGAAAATCATTACAAAGCATGCATACTTTATCTTTTGAGAAAAGAACTGGAACTGTGGCTCACAGATTGTTGCCATTCTCTTTAACAATATGCTTGTGGTGTAGTTTCAGGCCAGTTAAAAAGCTATGTCATAAATGCTTTATTGAATAACTTGCAATGCAATATTTAAATTTAATCATCTCGGCAAGAAAAAAAATGGATTTCCATATACCTTGCCAAGTGCAAACTAGATGTTCTAGCTGGAAAAGTTGAACTTGGTAAAGCCGAATTCCCTGTTTTCTGTTTTCTACAGGATAACCGTTTCTAAGGGATTTCTTTTTTTCCCCAGGAATTCCCCTTCTTCATTTTGATGTGACCACGAAGTTGGTATCTATATGATGTCCTTCTATTCACATGTTGCATTATTCAGTACATATGGGTTTACTCCTCATGCTACCTGGACATTTGGCCAGTATACAAAATATTTCAGTCACTGTATGGTGCATGGGACATCTGACATGGCTAGCAGAACGTGGGCCATAAAAGTGACATCTGGACGCACCAGCCCACAGAACTTCTCAGCCGCTAGTCGAACGTCAGTTGTTCCTGCCTTCCCAGCTGTCGGATTCTAGAGAAATCAGATAGGTGCCCTGTTGGGGAACCTTTTCAGTCATTTATTTTGTTCTATTGCTTGTTCATAGGTTCATACTAGGCTGTCTGCCCTGGGGCATTTATAAGCCTAGCCCGATTGTGTTTGGCTTACGCCACCCCTTGATTTGCGTATACTGTGCCTCTGTCTAATAGTGACACGGAAGTAATCCCCGGTACAAACCTACGATCCCCCATCCACTCATCAAGATTCTTCTTGAAGAGAGTCAGTGAGGTGCTCTGCCTAACATGAATTGGAATTCTATTCCAGAGTGAAGGGAGCCTCTGGGTTATGAATCTGTCCCTCCAGCATGTTCTATTTATTTCTGTGCTGAGGTTCAAGTCCCTCGAGCATGTGGCTCTAAGGGATTTAGATTTACTGAGGTGGAGCATGTCCATTAATTCTGGGTTGGACATATGTCAGGCATAGGTCGCCTCAAAGTAGGCGGTATGCAACTGAGTAGAGCTGGAGTTTTTTAACCGAGCAGCATATGGCATCTGTTTGAGTCCCTTGATCCTCCTGGTGAGGTACTTTTGGGGTCTTTCTAATTGCTGCAGGTGTCAGGTAAGGTACATCCCAAAGGGGGCATTGTATTCTATGATGGGCCTGATGAGGGATGAATAAAGGGGCACGATTACCTCTCTTGATCTAGATGTGAATCCTTTCATGATGAGCTGGGCTATGTAGAAGGTCTTTCTAACCACTTTGGCAATGTGGTTGTCAAAGGAGAGATTGCTATCAACTTGGGTCCCCAGATCCCTAATTACTTTCTCTGTACTTAATGGGTTACCACCTATGTGGTAATTTGTGGGCACATTGTTTTTGCCAAAGGGTATGACTATACACTTTTTGGCATTTAGCTTTAGACCATGGCTCTGGCACCAGATATCCTTCTCTGCGAGACCTTTTTGAAGGATGCTTGTGTCAGCTGGAGAGTCGATTATGGCGCCCAGTTTGCAGTCATCTGCGGACTTGGTGAGCCATAGTCCTCTCATGTTGGCCTGTACCTCAGAAAAGTAAATACCGAACAAGAGAGGCCCCAGGACAGAACCTTGTGAGATGCCACTTGTGACTGGTTTCGAGTCTGACATGGCCCCAGCAACTCTGACTCTGTGGGTTCTGTCTTTGAGCCAGTTTGCGACCCATCTTGTGACATAGGGGTTTATATTTAGGCTGGATAGCTGATCTATGATGCCCGAGTGGGGTATTGTGTCAAATGCCTTTGCGAGGTCCAGATAGGCTGTGTGGACTACCTTCCCCTCATCTATGGCCTTGGTGACTGTTTCGAAGAAGTCAACCAGGTTCAAAAGGCAGGATCTGCCCTTGACGAAGCCAAATTGGGTAGGATCTAGTGTCTGTAGGTCCCCAATGTCTTTGTTTATGAGTTCCATGATGATCCTCTCCATAGTCTTGCAGACTAGGCTAGTCAGGCTTATGGGGCGATAGTTTCCAGGGTCCACAGAGGCGCCACCTTTGCGGAGTGGGACCACTGTTGCTGTACGCCATTTTTTGGGCACATATCCTGTAGTGAGGCTGAGATTGTACAGCAGTTTTACTTGAGGGATTAGTTCTTCTTGGAGTTCATGTAGGACGCAACCTGGGACGCCATCTGGTCCCATGGAAGCAGTGTTTTTTGTTTTGGAGAGGGCGGCCTTCACCTGAGCATCAGAGATGTTTGGGAGGCTGCACTCTGCAGGGATAGATACTTGCTCTTTTGGGGGGGAGGGGGAGGAGAAGTTTGCACTGAACCTGTCTGCCAGGATATTGGCGATGTCTGTGAGTTCAATGTATTTTTTGTCATTTAGAATCAACTCAGAACAAG
Organism: Protopterus annectens; assembly: GCF_019279795.1. Lineage (NCBI taxonomy): Eukaryota > Metazoa > Chordata > Ceratodontiformes > Protopteridae > Protopterus > Protopterus annectens. Next base: position 454,370,119 of record NC_056730.1, on the reverse strand, counting down.
TCTGGGAGTTGCATCCCAGGTTCCTAACATAACTGAAAAAAGCCTTATGATTGTCTTTAGTGTCCTGTGCAATTTTTCTCTCGAAGCTGGCCTTGGAGGATTTTGTGAGGGATCATAATTTTTTGCTAGTACTGATCAGAGATGCCTTCCCTTTTAGGGATTTTACTCAGTCATGTAGTAGCTTCCTCCTCCTGTTGTACAGTTTATTTATGGCTGGGGTCCACCAGACTGGACGCCTGCCTTTGGATGATTGGGTCCTGATTTTGTTTGGGATAGCATGATCCATGCATTCCTGGCGATGTCCGTAGAATGCGTTTATATAGGATTCTGTAGTTTGGGCAATAGTTTCCACTGGCTCTGGGGCCTTGAAGGATTCCACTTCGGTTTTGAGAAGTGTGAAGTTCGCTTTTGAGAAGTTTTTCATGTCATCCAGAAAGGGCAAGTGTAAGTGTGGCTGTCAGATACTTCACAAGGACGCCCATGATCAGTGTCTGTTTTGTTTAGGTAGGTCGCATGACTACAAGGCCTGCACCATCTGCCAGGCTTTTGTGCCCAAAATTCTCCACAGCCGTCTCCACATGCTCAACCTACAGCTAGAAAGCCATCTCAGTTAGCATTAGGTATGGAGGGTTCTGCAGACTTGCCTGCCAAACAGCAAAAAAAGAAGGCCAAGACCATCAGGCCTACTATTGCTGTTGCGCCTCCTTCATCTGATTCTCAGTCTGTGGCCAACATCAGCCTGGTTGAAGACTCTGGCTCTGCTGCTTCAGATACAGTGGGGACCTACATGGAAACTGCACAATCCTGCATGGAGGGCACATCCACAGAGGTGTTTCCGATGCTGGAGGGAACCTGCAATTTCGGTAGGACTGTCGGATCCTTCCGTTACCTTACAGTCGCTCGATACTAGGCCTTCCTCCATTCAGACACCCGCTAGGCCATCTCTCAAAAGGATGGGAAAAAAAGAAAGCATGTGTCTCCTGCTCCTGAAAGTACCCCAGACTGGCAGGCCTTCAGCCAGAGCCTGTTTAATGCCTTTATGGCCTACCATTCTGGGGACATCCACAGTCCCTCCTCCTATACTGACCCCTAGGCCTCAGACATCAGATCCCTCTCAGAGGGAAGAGGAAAAATTATCTGATTCTTCTTCTGAAGAATCCCTTTCATATACCTCACAGCTGCCTTATCCCATGGGATATGGCTCCCCAGAGGAAGAATCTGTGACCCTGACTACCCAGCAGAAGATTTAACTTTTGGGGAAACTATTACTAAAATGAAGGAACATTTCAAGTGGGAATCATCTGAAATGACAGAGGTACAAAAAAGGTATTGTGACCTCATTCAGATGGATTCCCCAGCTGCTACTGCTGTCCCGTCCATTCTGCCTGCTTTTCTAGATGCCTTCTCAACAGAATCCTTGAACCCGGACTCACAGCCCCCACCCAACACAAACCTGACAGGTTTTATAAAGTCCCCGAGACTGCTAAATTTCTAATCAAGTGTCCTGCTGCAGTCCCTGCCACAACTTCCATTTCCTCTGATAAGGCTTCAGAACTATTGTCTTCCACCACCCTCCTCCCTGTTGACAGAGACAGCAAAACTGTGGAACGTTTGGGTAAGAAAATATATACTTCTGCTACTCTGGCTTTCAGAGCTACTAATTATTAGACACACATGGCAAAATATGCCTTATCCCTTTTGGAGAAGATCTCAAAGGAATTGTCTGACTCCCCTGATTTTGCTGCCAAAGCTTCACTGTCTCCCTTAGTTGCTCTTACTTCTCAGGTCACCAGGCATTCCATCAAGAGCAGTTACAATGCTGCTGAGACCTCAGCCAGGTTAGCAGCACCAGCATCTGACTTGAGAACGTACTCCTGGCTATGCCTCCAACCTCTACCAGATTATTTTAGAGCCAATCTGGTTGATGATCCCGTGGACAATACAACCCTGCTTGGAACAGAAGTGGCAGACTTATTCAAGTTAGTACAACAAAAGAGGAAAGTGAGGCAGGACTTAAACCACCTGCTGGTTTATCCTGTTCCAAAATTCCAGAGGAATTACCCAGCAAAAACACAATTTATCAGAATGCATTCACACTCTGCTGCCTCCACAAGGCCTAGGAAAACCTCCAGGAAGCAATCCACTCCTACCAGAGCCTCCATCTATTACCCAGAGGCTACCCTTTCAAGACAGGGCAGGTAGTTTGTGACCACCTGCCAACCTTAGAACCCCCACCTTCTCCCTCTATCCCTCTCTTTGTGCGTCTCTCTCACTGTCTCCAAGTGTGAAGACTTATCACTTCAGACAATGGGTCCTTTGTCCTTTCTATAATAGAAAATGGTATTTTTGACCTGGCTCATGCCTCCAAAGAGAAGGGGTAACCCACAGCCCCCAAAAGAGCAGCTCCCCCTATTTCAGCCTGTGCTAGACAACCTTATGGCTCAAGGCACCATTCAGACAGTTCCACTTTCTGCAAAAGGAAGAGGCTTCTACTCCAGGATTTTCCTGGTTCCAAGAAAAGATGGTTCCTGGAGGCCAATTATGGACTTCTCAGTACTCAAACCTCTTCCTTTAGGTACCAACCTTCAGGATGCTAACCTTACCAACTCTCTTCCTAAGGTTCATGGCCACCTTAGATATCAAGGATGCCTACCTTCACATCCCTTTGAGGCCCAATCTCCGGAAATACCTGAGGTTCTCGGTGGTCTCTTCTCATTTTCAGTTCTCTGTCTTGCCCTTTGGGCTTTCCACTGCACCTACCTAGAGTCTTCAAATGTCTAGCTCCAGTTATTGCCTTCTGCAGGACAAAAGGAATCCAGATGTTCCCTAACCTGGATGACCTGCTCATTCAGGCAAACTGCAAGCAGGCCCTCCTGCAACACTTACAAGTTGCAATTACTCTCCTACAGTCCCTGGGATTTCAGATCAATTTCCCAAAATCCCAACTGGAACGTACTCAAGACATTGTCTTCTTGGGGTGCAGGATTCATACACACATCATGAAAGCCTACCTCCCCCCACAAAAGGTGGAAAGCTTGACACACCTACTTCTGGTCCTCCAGACCACAGAATTGACCACAAGGGAGTACCTCAGGCTCCTGGACTACATGGCATCCACTGTCCCCATGTTACTGTTAGCAAGACTCCATATGAGGAAATTGTAGTAGGTACCTCAGGTGAGTTTGGACCCAGCACCCCCACTCCCTTGAGTACAGAGTACCCCTCCTGCCCTGCCTCAAACAAGAAATTAATTGGTGGCTGAAGCAGGTGAACCTCAACCAGAGTCTTCCCCTCCAACCACCTCAACCCTAATAGATCATGTACACAGATGCCTCAGACTTTAGATGGGGGGTAACTCTGGGGCACCTGAACATGCAAGGAGTGTGGCCAGGGCCACACAGGAAAGAATACATCAATATCTGAGAAATAAGGGCAATATTATTGGCCCTGCAAGCCTTCCAAACCAATCTCCAACAAGGACCACTAAAAATCTTTACCAACAATACTACAGTCCTGTGGTATCTCAACAAATGGAGGGGGGCAAATCTTATTTGTTTTGCAGACTTGCTCTCTTTGTGTGGGAACTGGCCACCATCCACGCAGTTTACATACCTTCACAACAGAATTCTCAGCGGATCCATGATGAACACACGCAAATGAATGCTTCACACGGATGTCTTCCAGGACTTGGTCCACTGGTGGGTACACCTCAAATAGACCTGTTTGCCTCCTCCATCAACAGGTAACTTCCTTCTGCACTAGACTTCCAAAACCTCAGGGTATGGCAACAGATGCCTTCTCAATCTCCTGGAAGGGGATGCTTCTCTATGCATTTACCCCCTTCCCCCTTATTCAGAAGGTTCTGCTGAAGATCCAGCAGGACAGACCAAAAATCTTGCTGGTGACTCCCTATTGGCAAAGACTGCATTGGTTCCCCTCCTCTTACAGCTATCCAGAGACAATCACCACAAGTTACCCCTCAGAGTGGACTTTCTCACACAGCAAAATGGATCCCAAATACACCCACAGTGACAATCTCTTCACCTCACCCTGTGGGTGATAGGATTCTGATCCCTTTCAGACACCTTTACAATGAGGATGTGCTCACTGTCCTGCAGGAAGCCAGGAAACCAAATACCAGGAAATCGTACCTATCAGAGTGGAAGAAGTTTTCCATATGGTGTCTCAAAAGGCAGTTGGACCTGCTGAAAAGCGAGACCCCTCTAGTATTGTCTTATCTGTGTGAGCTATTGCAGACAGGGTTAGCTTTCTCATCCATTAAGACTCACTTGTCGGCCATTTCAGCATGTCTTCCCCTGGATACTCCTCCTCTCTTCCAGACTACCGGCAAAGCTATTTCTTAAAGGGGTCCTTCATCTCAGACCACCTAGGAAACCTTCAAAGAGACTTCACACGTCCCCCATTCAAGCCACCTGCTGAAGCTTACCTAAAACATTGCACATGGAAGACTTTCCTCCTCGTGGCCTTGGCCAGGAGAGTGTCAGAGTTGCAAGACCTCATGGCTATCCCTCCCTACCTAGTATTTCACATGAATGACTTTTCCCTAAATCAAGCCATCCAACTGTCAACCTTCTTCCCTAACCCACAGGGAGACAGTGAGAGAGTACTCCATTCCCTAGATGTGCACAAACAACTCAGATTTTATCTGCACAAAACCAAGTCCATCAGACAGGCTGGTCAACTGTTTGTCTCCTTCCACCCCAGGGTAGGCAGTATCTAAACAAACAGTTTCAACATGGATTTCCAAAGCTATTACCTTTTGCTATAAACACCATGGGAAATCCCTGCAAGGTACTGTCAAAGCATACTCTAGCAGGGCAGTGGCCTCCTCAAGGGCCTTCTTCAGGGGTTTTGATACCTCCACTATACTGGAAACAGCTACTTAGTCTTCGGTCCATACCTTCATCAAACATATGTTAGACCGCATTTCTAAGGCCAGAGCTGATTTTGCCAGAGTTATCCTCCATTGATTCCTGGAGATCTCTACTAGGCCACCTCCCCCTTCTTCACAGTGAGCTTTGGCACTCATCCATATGTACTGAATACTGCAACATATGAACAGAAGGACATAGAAAAGTTGTGTAAAATCTTACCATAACCATAGATGTCCTTCTCTTTGCTGTTGCAGTATTCCTTCCATCCCACCTACCCCTCCTGTTATACATCACTTCCCTTTCTGGATGGCACACGAATGGCATTACCCTTGCTAGGACTGGTTCCAACTGGGGCAGAATAGTTCTGAGGGCTGGTGCGTGCAGACGACACTTTTATGGCCCACTTTCTGCTAGCCATGTCAGACATCCCATGCATCATACATGTTTTCTATCCTGGCCGGATGTTCGGGTAGCAACAGGAATAAACCCATATGTACTGAATACTGCAACATGGAAGAGAAGGACATCTATGGTTATGGTAAGGTTTTACACAACTTTTCTTTCTGGGAAGGGTATAGGGAGGTAGCCCCATCAAAAAACTTACATTTAATGTTTTGTTTTTTTTGTGGGGGGGGGGGGGGGGCTGAAGTCCACACCAGTGTTGATTCATGAGTTGGTTCCTCACAGAGTTGTAAAAAAACAAACTGTATTAATAGCTGAAAATTGCAAACCGGGCACAACCTTGCATTTCTTGACTAAAGCTGTATTACAATACTAAATAAATATTACATACATATAAAGACTTCCTATTATATACACAATCAGATTTCATTCTATGCTAAGGGAAAAGAATCAGCTTATCTAGACTGCAGTTGTTACATCTCTTGTTTTCCCATTGTTAATGGTTTCTTTTTTTTTTCAAGAGTTTTCTTGACTGTTCCATGGTGTTTTTACAAGATTCCCTGAGATTTTTGCAATGATTTTTATTGCAGTAAGTGCCCCCTACTCGAGAATTTGTAATGTACATGGACAGGTTTTACAAAAACAGTGAACATAATGTTCAAGTTAGCTGGATCCAGTTTGGTTAATGTATACAGAAAATTACTATAGTTACATACAGAGTTTTGCACAATACAGTACTGGCTATGTTCTACACCCAAACAACAAATCCTTCTCAAAGATATGTAAAAGACAATGATTGGAAACTAGTACAGCTGCTCAGAACAAACTTTGGGTGGGGTTCTGAAAAATTTTACACTGAACTATGAAGTCTTCAGTGTAATTAAAGTGACAATGTAGTAAACAGTATTCATGTGTTATATGCACATGAATTGTAACATTGACAAGTGAAGTTTACCCAGTGTATATGTTGGTTATAGGTACACACACATATAAAATCTGTATTATACTATCATGGGCAGGTGAGGTGCCCACAACATGGATTACAGTGGCTTTGACATCTGCATTAAGTAGATTCCAAAGGAAGACTCACAAATATATGCAGCATTATAATATACAGGTTGTATCTTCCATATGAAAGTGTTCCTCAACTTCAAGTACAGGAGCACTGTACTCATACCACACAGATCTAAAATGTTATATGGCCTAGCCGATGTTATTGATAAGTGGACATTCCTTTGTGTCAGGCAACTACACACTCCCCCTATCTAGAGGTAATTATATATATATATATATATATATATATATATATATATATATATGTTTAAAAAATATATATACTACAGTCTTTTATGATATCGGTACCATATTTAACTCTCCAGTGCCTTGTAAGAGGTGTCATTAAAGTGTAATGTTTCAGAATCTTATTCTCTGCAAAATGTGTACTTTGAATATTGGCAACGTGTGCTGTCAGCCCCTGGCAGAGAAACTTGCTGATCCAATAATAATAATTGTCAAAGACTGCAAGTCTTGCAGAGCAATCCAGCAGCTTTGATGCAGAGGGATGAAGCCCTGACAATGATCCAGATCCTGGGTTCATTTATGCAGTCTAAGCACCAATAGGATCTGGCTAAGGAATGGAATTATGAGATTATGCCTGCTCACCTCTATATGATGGAAAAATAATGACAATATGCTAGAGTGAGGCAGGTGGTCCTTGTGGCCCTGGGCCTTGGTGAAGACTGGAACTATGAATGGCATCTAGAGTAGGTGAATGGGCAGGCCATTAGGGGGTGTTGCCGCTTTCAGAAGTGGTGGAGACATACCTAAAGAGAGGGCATGCTTAGTAGCTCACAATCGCCTTCTGAATAATGACAACACATAGGGGTATGGTCTCCTAGCGCTGTTTCAACCTATCCTATATGAGTGTCGGTGATAGCTTCTAGGCTCATTCTGCTCTTTCATCTACTTGGTGACTGTAAAACAGAGGAGTTAATCACCTAAGTTACATTGAATAACTTGCTATATTGGAAAGGAGGGTTTAGAGGTGAGACACACCCACAAACTAAAAGAAGGACTTGCAGTGGAATATGTATAAGATACAGGACTTACCACCACAGTGAGTGTAACTGCAGAAACGTAGACTTTGCAGGAATATCTAGAATAACATGGAGTATGGTCATGCCTTGGATATACATAAAGCAGCTTTCTGTTAGCATGCCATAGGCTGAGCAGTATGAGGGCTTTTATGTGCAATATTTGAACACTGTACCATGTAAAACAATGTTTAACAGCAAGTCATTAGTGATTTACAGATGCTAGTACAGTGGTGCATTGTGAAACTGTATACTGACATCCCACTCCTGAACAGCACAAGAAGCTATATTACCCCTTATCACATACATACTATTATAAAAGAATAGTCATCTTGGAAAATAGCATTCATAGTTGTGGTCAATGTATTACTCAGTTACCCATCTGTACTTGTTGCATACTTGCAGAAATGTTTATATGGCTGCATATCAGTAAACATGCTACACAATGTAGTGACAGCAGTTGCATACAAAGGTAACATAAAATAAGTTTACCATGTGCAAAGAATACAGCATTATATATTCTAGGCAGTAGCATGTCTTTTCCTTCTGTTGGCTTTGGGCATGATGTTTGTACAGTTAATGGAGGTGCAGTTATATCTTGGAATTTTGTGCTAGCCAGCCAATAGTGTAAACCCTGACTCTAGATTATTGTCAATATTGAAGTGCCACCCCAACCCCATGTAGAAAAATAGCAAAAACTGGATGAGGATGGATGGATACTGTAGTTTCCCCTGATGTACAGATTATTGTAGAAAACAATGGAGTCCTCATTTGCTTTGTTACTGGGTCCTTTTCTGCCATTTTAACTTGAGCTGTTTTAGCAAATAGTTCAAGGTAATGATGGTGCAATTCACACGTGAACTTGGCCCTCCTTTATCTGGATTCAGAGATCTATTCAGTTGTAATTTGCAAATTAACCATGAGGTTTTGTCAGCATACCTCTCAAATGCCCAGATTTTTGCAGAATGTCCAAATTTTTGCTTCATGTTGGTCTGTTTCTCATAAAATTTGTGTTTTTTGGCAGATCATTGAGAATTGAAATCAGTGAATGACAAACATTTGAGTTTCAGATACTGAATCTTTCAGAAGTCATTCTTGTAATTTTATACGTTCGTAAGATATTTAAAATCAATCTCTATTTTGGGTCTTTGCCATCCCATTGTTATAGACTTTGTCCACTAATGTTTATTATTAGTGTACTTTGATGCTCCTGTACTGAAGTGTAGCATGTTATTCACTCACTGTACATACAACTACAGTTGAAAATAATAATGCATGTGGTCAAAATATAATTATAAAGTTAATTCAAATCATATATTTTATATTATTAATTTAAGATTCTTTGAGTATGTTAGTTGAAATATGTAGGCTTCTGCACTTGTATGTTGGGTATAGTCACAGTAGATAAACATTATTCTAACAGGATATCCAAATGGTTGATGTGGAAAATAAGATAACACGGTGTATGCAATATCATTATACTTTTATAGATGTTTGTTCAGATTTGGTATACTTACAATGTACATATTAAATGGCTTCACAGCTTCCATAATTCTAATACAGATATTTTCATTTACATTATATGTTTGACTGCACAACATAATTATACCTTATGTGGGAGGTGTACCATACTTAACAGTTGTATGTATATACAAGAACATTACTATAGTTATGTGAAAGACCTCTGGGTAATATGTAAATTAACGGTGGTGACAAACTGCTGATTATCACTGTGTCTTACTGTTAGGTTGTATCCTTAATGTACTTAGCTGATTTTTGATCATATCATCAGCACATCTTACTACAATATTGCTTCCCATATCAAATTACAAAGTCCAGCAAATGTCAAAGGAAGAGTCATGCACTAGATGCAACTGCATAAATCCAACAGTAATACCATAAATGAGTCAGCAACATATTTCTACTGTGCACCTTACAATGCATGAGAAGATATCAAATCTACAACACATTTCCAAGTGGCTACATATCCTTGCATGCAAATAAATACAGTGCATTTAAAAAAAAGACGGGAAAAACACTACAACCTATTTCACATATCCATAATATTCAGTACAAATGGAGTTGCTAAATATTTTGTGTAAACATAGTAAATGTTGAGTATATTTTACTTCATTTTACATGTGAATGCCACAACTGTGATATACTGAGAATCACAAATATCCTGTCATATAATCCTGTACCCTTTACTGCAAGCATGCAACAAGTACTCTTCTGTAACTGGACAATATGCTAATAACTGTTTAGTAACTTAATTTTGCCAATGTGGCATAGCCTTTTATAATCATATGAGATTGGTTAGTACTGCTACTAGTCCTGTGTAAGAGTAGTATGTTACCATGTTGTTAGTTAACTCGTGTGAACCATTATCAGTTCTGCATTACACTGTCCAATACTATACACAGTCATACCATTCAAACTACCACATATCTGCAGCTATCAGCTGTATGTATATCCATGTATGATCATATGGCACTGTACTCTGTGATAGTCAAGACACACTTGAAAAGCCTAGACATTTCTATAACTATTCACTTTGACAATAGATCTTTCATCATACACGTTCATATGTAGGTCTATTTTTTTTTTTTTTTTTTTAAACTGTGGTGTTTTTGTTGGATGTGGTGACTTCAGAGGAAGTGTAGCTCTCCTGAACCACCTTCTGCATGATACAATTATACAGCATCAGACATGTACTTAAACCTCCCAGGCCAGACTCACTAACTGGCATGGACTGGTGACAACAGGTGCAGGAAAAAAATGAGATTGGGAGTCAACACTGCTACCCACAGAGGATGGCTTGACAGTACTGAGAGACCCAACTCCCTTTATGCTGGCATTATTCAGAAGAGTATTGTAAGCAGTTATACATGAGCATCTCTTTAGGTGAGTCCACATCCCTCCTAAAGTTGGGACTGCACATTCAGCTACTCTGGTCACTGTTCATGGCTCTAGGGTTCACTGATGTTTCGGGAATCGTCTGCCTTACACCAGCTTGTCATCCCCATGCCCAATTCGAGGAAGGATGAGTATAGTGTCAATATTCCTCCCTTCCCCACCAGCTCTTTCAGGTGCTTGGGACACGAACTGAAACCAGCTTGCCTTGGTCATACTAGAGACATTATCTCTCTACAACAGAGTTGGCTTCCTCTGCAAGACTTGTGGATTTTGGCATATACTTTTAGACTCTACAAGGGATGTCAGACATTGGCAATGTGTGCTTTCAGTCCCCAAAAGTCTAAAACATTGCATGCTAATGTGGTCCAGAGCAAAATATTCAGTATGTCATATATATCTATAGTGTTATGAAATGATGACGTAGATGGGATTACTTCTATTTACATCGATAATTTAGTTGCCTTATAGCAAGGTATGCCCACTTGTTTTATATTATATCAGCTGTACTGTATCACTTTTTTAGGTCTGTGTTCGATATGTACATTTATTATAGTGCTCTTGCCCTTTGTTAATGATGAAGACTTGCATGGAGATACTACCTTTATATTATGATATTGCTTACATTTGTGAGGCTTCCTTTAGAAACCACTGTCTTAGATGTCAGTACTTCCACTGTAATGCTTGTTGTGGGCAACTTATGTGGCCACTCAATATATCTTCCATATGTATATATTGTCTTCTTTGCATAGAAGTGTTTTTTTTACAACTGCCCATGACAGTATGCTGCATACCCGCACTAGTAGTATATTTTGGTGGCTATATAGGTACTTTATAAGATTACTGATCTGCAAGGATTTAAGAAACCTAGCCTTACATTTCCATGGTAGTTTCTAGCCTTTATATGCATCATATGAATATAGAGAAGGGCTAAACAAAAATATGTTGTGATATTTACAAATCTCCCCTATCCATGAGGGGGAAGAATATGCGGTTACCCATCCATTCATCCAAATTGCTTTTGAACAGAGAAAGAGAAGTACTTTGCATACATTGGAGCAGTATTATCTATGATATGTACCTGTTCCTCCAACTTGTTCTATTTACTGCACAAAACAGGTAGAGATCTCTTGCATGGGTGTTTACAATACCCTTGGACTTGCGAATGTATATAGGTCTGACAAAATAGGAGGCAGTGGTCATCTCACAGTAGTCTGTCTGATACTGAGAAAAGGGACTAGGTTTTGAGATGGTCTACATAGTTGATTTTTTTTTTTTGTGAGAAAGCACTGTGGTGGTTCCAGTTGTGTTAAGTATTTGGATACATGCACTGAAAGGGTCATTGTACTTCAGTGACTGGCCTAATGAGTACAGTGGAACAATTACATCCCTTGACCTGGGCCCAATATCTTTAAATATATGCTGTGCAATGAAAAAGGACTTTGTACAGCAATGAACACATGGTGATCAAAGGACAGTTCATTATCGACATAGGTTCCCAGATCCCTTTCTATGGGATCAGTTTCCAGGGGTCAGTGCGATAGTTAGAAGGGGAGTCGATACTTGCTGAAGGATAGGATTATACATTTCTTGGAACTTAATTTTTAGTCCATGGTTTTGGCACCAACAATTTCTTTGGGACAAGCCCTCTTGGAGGATCTTGGTATCCTCTGTGGAGATTATGATGGCATCACATTTACAGTCACCAGCAAACTTGATCAGCCACAAACCCTTAACTTTAGGTTTGACCGCTGAGAAGTAAATGGCAAAGAGGAATGGCCCCAGGACAGAAAGCTGGGCTACATGACCAGTGGCAGGTCTTCTGGAGGTGATAGAGCCACCCACTATGACTTCCTGTTTACTATCTGAGTTATATAGGGACTGACATATGAGAGAGATACCCATGTACGATAGAGTGAAACACCTTTGCAAGGTCTAGAGATTCAGTGTGCACATTTTTTTTTTTTTTTGCCCTTATCCTTAACGTGGTCACCTGTTTTGAAAAAGTTACTAAAGTAAAGTAGGCAGGACCTGCCCTTGACACATTTGAATTGGGTAGGGTTAAGAGTCTGTAGGTTACCTATAGCCTTATTTATTAATTCCATAAAGATCAATCCCTTAGCCTTACAACAAATGATATTGGCTGGGTCTATAATTACCAGAGTCTGTTGAAGCTCTGCCATTGTGCAAAGTGATATAAGTTCCTAGGTGCAATTACGCAATATACAAAAGCCTTGAGAGAGAGCTGCAGGCCATCCTTGGCAATGTAGTTGGGACTGTCAACCATATCTTCTTAGGCATATATATATATATATATATATATATATATATATTCTGCCCTCTTTGAATGACACCAGAAGTTAAACCAATTATTGTACGAGTAAATGTTGGCAACTCCTAACAAAATGCTCATGCCAGCTTGAAAGTTCAACTAACTGCAAAAAATTTTTGGTTCAATAAAAGGTATTACATCACACGCCTGTTCATGTCTTTGCATTTTGTGGAATGCAGTGATTTTATGCAAGCCAAAAGACAGTCTGCTCTTAACCCATTTTTGAAAGGATCCAATGCCCTACATCTGTTTTAGTAGATTATTCTGTGTTAAAATTTTGAGCATGCATTTCAGTTTTGCTCAGCACAACTGTTTACATAATAGAGGTTGCAACAGTGTATTAAAATAGCTCATTGAGATTTGCTGTCCACATAACGGAGATAAGTTTACTGAATTGTGAATACAGCCCTGTATATGTCTTGTGGTCTGGACCTGTTGGTTAATACATGAATTGTAGTTGGAAACAATAGCTTTATTTGGACACAGATCTTGAATTTACTACCAATGTATTTTAGTAGTCTATAAATCTTGCATTTAAGCAACTACATAATGTACAAGTTAGCATTTTTAAAAGCTTATGCTTCTTTTCAAAATACTATGCACATTTACTTGAAATGAAGTCAACAAAATGCTGTGTTCCTTTGCATGCTGAATGTCAAATACTTCTAGTTTGTGTCACTATTACTTGTGCTGAATTAACACAACAAAAGGTATTATTGTTTTCTCAATGTAGTAGTTATTCCAATTTCTTTACAAATATTCTATAATGCCAGGTCTCATTTAACATTGTGCTGTGGCTTCTGCCCATAAAAAGAAGTTATGTATGTACCATAATCCATCTGCGTTGTCCATTTTCATTCTTCCTCAACAGTTCAGACAGATGGGTTCGGATCTGACTCTGCCATTATTTTAGCTCTTGACCTTCTCCATTACCCATAATGCACTGACCCCTAACATACCTCAGATCGTTATTGCTGGTTGACAAAGAAATATTAATAAACTATTCCAGACACAAAAAGCTATTATCTGGAGTTCAACAAAAGAACAGTGGTGTCCTTGTTCTTCCAGAAATCAGTTGTGTAAAAGGTTGGGGCTTGGTGGGAGGGGAGTTGAATGAAAATGGACAACACAGCTTTATCCTTTACCTGATTTCAATTTTCATTGTCCCACCTGTTGAGGAATGAGAGTCCCCACCTAACTAAAATTTTGGGTGGACTCTAAGAAAGGACATTCCTGAGCACAGATGAGCCAAAGGCTGCTCTTCCCCTTGAGACCAGATCCAGTTTGTAATGAGTAATAAACGTACGAGTATTGGCCCAAGTTGCAGCTGCACATCATCCATGGAAGCCCTAGATAGAAACACTGATGTAGCCATGGACCTAGTTGAATGGGCTCTTAAAGGTTTTGGTAAGGGCAGACCCAACTTGTATTCAAGTGATATACAGTACAACTGCCTTTTGGCTAAACTTCCCTTTGCAATAGATTTACACAATTTATTTGACATCTGTTTAGTGGGAAAGTCCAACTTGGAATGAAGCCAATTTTCAGGGAAGGCCTGGGGAGAAATGCTCCAGATGCATGTCTTAGTAACATGGAAGGAAACCAGAGCACCTGGAGGAAATCCACATGAATACAAGGAGGACATGCAGACTCCACCCAGAAGGCACTCCAGCCAAGAATCGAACCGAAGAACCTCTTGCTGTGATGTGACAACGCTACCACTGCACTGTCCATAACAGAGTCTGCAAATGAGATAAATTGATTTGTTTTTCTAATTTTTTTGTTCTATGTAAGTAAAACCGCAATTGTCTGAATATCAAATAAGTGCAAATTATATTCACCTTTGTAAACTGGCAGATTAATGGACTGGTTAACATTAGATTCTGACACCACCTTTGGAAGAAAAGGATTGGTTCATAATGTTACTCTATCCTTGTGAAAAATCAAGTAGGGTGGTTTAGAAGACAATGCCTGAAGTTCTGAAATCCTTCTAACAGAGGTGATGGCCACCAGAAAGATAATCTTCCAGGTCAGAAACTTTGGATCACATTTTGCGGCAGTTCAAAGGGGGAATGAACCTGTAATACTAAATTTAAGTCCCGTGGAAAAGTTGGATTTTATAAGGCAGTCTTAAGAGAAGGGTACCTCTCAAAAAGACCTAGATGAAGCCAGGATGGAGTTCTCAAATCCAATATGAAAATTAGAGATGGCTGCTAACTGAACTCTAATTGTTGAAGAGCTAGCTCCTTCATTGAAAATTGTAGCCAAAAATTCAAGGACACTTTGTGCAGAGGCTGAAAAGGGGTCAATATTTCTCTGAAGTGTCCAAAAACACAAACCTCTTCTATTTACTTCTGTAAAGTTTTCTTGTAGAAGCTTTCTGGGAAAATAAAAGTATATGATGGAGAGGGGACAAGAGCATAGGTTGTCTGGCTATAAAACCATGTGGTCAGCTTTAGGCTTGAGAAATCCAGGTGAAACAAGAGGTCTGGAATCAGATCCAGTATTTGAGGTGGTTAAATTAGATGAGGCCAAAGAAAGGGGAACCAAATCTATTGAGGCCAGTAAAATGCAATGAGGATGACCTTGCTCTTCAACTGGAAAGCCTTCTGTAGAAATTTGGAGGATCAGGGGAGTTGGAAGATATGCATAGAGGACACCAGGGTACCAATCATGTAGTAGAGCATCTCTTGGTGTTTCCCTGGTGGTGAAATTAGGGCAAAGAAGCTGCTGCACTTCTTGAGGGGAGATACAAAGAGATCACAAGGCTTGCCCCATTGGTGAAAAATCATTTCTGCCACCTTCATGTTGACAAAGCCCTCACGAGGTAGTAAAATGGACCTACTCAATTTGGTTACTATAACATTAGACTTCCCTGGAACATGCGTTGCTATCAGAAAATAGTTGGATGAGATCACCCATTGCCACACACACAAAGAGCTTCTCAACACAAGGGATATGACCTGGTTCCTCCTTGTTTGTTGATGTACTAAACCACTAATATACTGTCAAGTCTGAATCGCAACTGTCCCAAAAGGGAGAGAGTCTAAGAATGCCTGCAATGCTAAGAGCACTGCTGTCATTTCCAGGACATAGATGTGTGTGTTGGCCTCTTCAGGGGACCCCCCTCCCAATCTGGGATGTGTCCATGGTCACTGTGGCTTTGGGCTGAGGAAGAATGAAAGGATGGCCTTGTAGAACCTGATCTGATTGAATCTACCAAAGGTATCTCTTGCATTCCTGAGTGATTCTTATTTGGGTGGACATGTGTTGGTAAAGAATAAACCATTGTGTTTCTAACATCTACTGAAGGATTCTCATGTAAAATCTTGCTAAAGGAATTAGGACTATAGCTGCTGGCATTGATCCCAAGGCTTGTAGAATCAATTGGGCTGAAATTGTGGAACTGTGAATTATTTTTCTGACCTAGAATCTGATAGTTTGCACTCTTGAGAGGGGAAGAGAACCAGTCACTGATATGCTGAAATTTGCTCCTATGAAGTCCCATGTTTGAGATGGTTCTGAGATTTGTTGTAATTTATGGTTATCCCCAGATGACAGCAAGTCTGGAGTATCTGATCTCAAGCTTATATCAGTAGATGCCTGGTCAGAATGGTAATGAGTCAGTTGTCCATGTATGGAAACACTCAGAATCCCTGCAGTCTGAAGTGAGCTGCTACCACTGCCATGCATTTGGTGAACACTCTGGGGGCTGTGGTGAGGCCAAAGGGCATTGCTCTGAATTGGTAATGAGTGGCTCCCAGCTGGAAGTATAAATACGTTCTGGATTGTCTGTTCATTTTTGTGATGGTACGCATCCTGAAGGTCTGTCGAGCACATCCAGTCATCCTTGCACAAAAATGGATAGAATGGACTGAACCATGACCATCCGAAACTTGGTGTGTCGAACTGATTTGTTCAAGATGCTGAGATCCAAAATTGGTCTCCAGTCCCATTTTCTTTGGCACTACAAACAATCTTGAGTAAATTCCTGATTCTATCTGGTCTGGTGGGACCTCTTGGATGACTTTTTTAGCAACTTTTGCATTTCTAGTGCTGTTGCTTTCCTCTGACTGGGCAGAACATTGGGAAATTTGTATACAGTTGTAGGTGGAAGGGAAAAGGGAGTTGTATAACCTCTGGAAATAATCCTCTGCACCTATGTATCTTTTCTGATGTCTAGGCAGGCTCTCTGGTGCAGGGATAATCAACCAATTGCCACCAGAGGGGGACAGTTGGGCCTCCTTTCAGGAGCGCTGGTAGGGTCTGTCAGAGAAAGAATCACTAGGCTCCTAGTTGTGTGGACCTCCTCTGCCGCATGGGTGGCATCTTCCATTCATGTTCCCCCCTCTGCCCCAGGGGGAACTATCTCCATGTGGATCTTGGAAAGGACCCTGGGACTTTCTAAACCACATCTTTCCACCATCTCATTGATTCCTAGAGAAGGTTCTTTGAGAGGTTGAAAAATGTAAGCCCATTGCACAGAGCATGTTTCCATTTTTCTCACACCTGGAGAGTGTGTCCTTTACCTTATAGCCAAACAAAGAAATGCTGTTAAAAGGTGTATTGACAAGCAAGGACTTGAAAGGCTCTGCAAAATCGCACAAGCGTATTCAGACACAGGCATGCCTCCTAATGGAAATGCATGAATATGCTGCCCTTGAGGTACCTTCAGCTGCATGAGAGATAAGCCTCATGGATGAATTAGAAATGGATTGAAGGGTCGCCAACTGTGAGGCCACAGAAGCACAAGTCTCAGCAGTAGTTGTCCCAGAAAGGGATTTTGACAGTTCCTTTATGAAGTCCCTTTATATTCTTGTAAAATGTGCCAAGTAGTTCAGTGATTTGAGGTCAAAGGTCATTGAAGCATACACATGCTTCCTAAATCTGTCCAAAGCCCTGGACTCCCTGTTTGGGGGATGGACAGAGGAACTCTGCTCCACAACTTCCTTCATTGTGGCTGCCAACATGACCACAGCATCTATGGGCACTCCCTTGCTCCAAAACTGCCTTCCTACAGGTGGTGCCAGAATCTGATTTGGTCTTTTGGGGATTGGCTCAACTGCATCTGGTTTCTTCCATGCCCACTTAGGGATCGATTCAATGAGCTTGTCAGCTGGCGGAGTTACCCAGGAGGTAGGCAGGCCAGACCCAGAGGCCTCCAGGATTACATATTCCTCTGGATAAAAGTTATTGTTAGACCAACCACCCCTATGTTTAAGGATCTCAAAAATGTCTGAATGAGATGTCTTCAGGTGGTGAGTTTAGGAACTCTTCTTCATCAAAATCCTGAGGGGAGTCTATGCCTCCTTTTGCACTTCTTCCTAGGGAATTCTTTGGTGGGGTGCTCCGAAGAAGTGTCGGAAGCAGTTATAATACCCTGCTGGGTAACCTGTAGACTTTGGGCTGGCTGTCCCTGTAGTGTAGAATGAAGGGAGTTCAAGGTGCAGAGACACATGGGATCCAAATGGAAGATCTGAGGAGGGTAAGAACCGTCCATCCTGTTGAAGCAGAGAACTCTCTCTCAACCACCTTTAAGGCAGAATGCTTCAGGGAGAAGGAAGCCAATGGAGCCAAGAAGCCATACTTCCACGCCATCAGCGCCCACTGCCCCGAAGGCAGTCCACCCAAGGTGGAGGTCAGAGCAGAGCACAGTCCAATGCCGAGGCTCCAAGGGAAGAGACAGCTCTGAAAATGAACATCTTTGGATCTGATCCAGATGGTCCCAGAAGACCCTGTTCCTTGGGCTCCAAAACGATAGGTTGGATCAGAGAAGGAGTCGAGATTCGTGTAGTAGTACAAACAAGGACTTCCTGTCCTGAAGGGGCAGGAGCCGGGAGAACTCCCATCTGTATCTGTGCCAAGAGAAATTTCATCATCCACATTATCGTCGGTCAGACTCCTGGAATAATGAGAAGAAGCTACCAATGGGGACCTGGATTTCTTGAGGGATTTGAGGTATGGGGAAGGTACTCTAGAGGACACTGGGTCTATGGTGGGGGGGATAACTGGCCCTTGGCAAGAGCCGCAGTTCCAAGGAGCTAGGATCCGATGAAGCCTTTGTTGACTTCAACGTTGGCTGAGTAGGAGCAGTCTTCAGATTTGACTTATGCTTTTTCCTTGAAGTCTCCTTTAACTTAGGTTTAGGGGGTTGAGCTCCAGAAGTATCCTCTGAAAAGAATGAAGGTAGTAATCCTTTCAAGATTAATTTATTTTTCCTAGCCACAATAGCTTACAGGTTGAAGGCCATACAGAATGGATAGTCTCCCTGAAGATGGTCTGGCCTCAAGCAGTATAAGTACAAAGCATGTGCATCAGAAAGAGGCAACTTTTTCCTGCATTTCTGGCACTTTTTAAAATCAGAAGGGCCTTTTTCAGAAATTTTGAAATTAGAACACAAAAAATAGAAGGAAGTTTTTTTTTAGTATAAAGAATTGAAAAATTACCAGCAGTAGTAATTAGAACTACACGAGAAAGTGTAAGATGGAAAGAAGATATTACCAACTATGGTAAAAGATTACACTAAAACGTGTATTATAATAATAAAAAAAAAGGGGGGGGGGGAGTTAGAAATGGAAAACATCTAATACCTTATTGGGAAGAAAAAGGAAGAAATAAACTCATCTTTATACTGAAATGCTCGAGAACTCAAGGCAACCACTTCCAAACACAAAAGTAGCAAATGAGATCTCAGGTATGTTAAGGGCTGGTGTATTATGGGGTAAGGGAGGAGCTTGAGAGCTTTTTAGTGGCTACAAGCTAAAATAACATCAGAGTTGAATCCAAACCCAACTGTCCTAACTGTTAAGGAATGAGTGAAAACTGACATGACTGATATAACAATCCCATTGTTAAGACAATTAACATCTTGCTTTTGCAAGTATTTTGAAATTTACACACAATCAACCTGACTAGATGCACCCCATGACCATTTTGGAAAAACTATATCCCACTGCTGGTAACTTTAATCATAAGTTTGCTGTTTAACAGAAAGCTTGTAGTGTAGTTTCAGACCATTCTAGAATGAATGACATTGCCACATACTAGGAATGAAGTCAAAAAATCCTTTAGTTCACTTGCAAAGCACATTTAAACTTCCAGACATGACTGAAATTACATACTGAGCAATCCAGCATTTCCTTGCTGAAGCTGCACCAAATAATCCATATATTGATTGTCCGTTATATACACAATAATCCAGTTTAGCTGCTGTAGGTGGATTGGCTTATTTAGATAGTAGTTATAATTACATCTGTCATTCTTGATATTCTCTTTCTCTCTCTCTTTGGCTGTTTTCCTCAGTCTGTCTTGGTGTTTCATAACTGCCCAGCAACAACATTTTAAAGATTCCCTCAAATTCTTTTAATAATTCTTATTGCACTTAGAGTAAAAACTCATGACTGGGAAGACAGCAAACTACATGGATGTTTTTACAAAAAAGAAACCTGACAAGAGGATGCTTTACTTGATTAAGTCTTGCTAATACTACATACAAATAATTATTACAGTCATTTATTATTTTTTGTGTACTATGATACAGGCGGTGTTCTCTCTATACACCAATGTCAAATCTTTCTTGCAAACAGATGGAAGGCAATCATTAGAGACTACTAGACATAACATGTACACACAAAGCAAACTCTCACTTTGGTTTAAACTCAATCCAGACCGCTGAATACTGATAAATTGCAAATCATGTTGATAAATATACTAGAAAAGTGCATGCCGAAATAAAAGGTGGAAATGGGCAACTATGCATGAACTTTCTCCACTGCCTACCAGTAAAATGAATATTCTCAAAATCATAAATCTGATGGCCACTAAGGGTACTAAATGGATAAGTATTTAAAAATTTCTTTACTCTACCCATTCACAAAGGGGGGCAACTCCTCAGACATATCCAACTTCAGACTGATTGCAATACTCTCTCCACTATCAAAAATCCTACAGAAATGCATTCACAAGCAGGTAATGCATTACCTTCACCAGGAAAACCCTCACACACCCACGCAGCATGGTTTCCATCCCAAGCATAGTACAACTACTGCACTCATATCATTCGTCAATATTGTCCCCCTAGCTCGTGATAAACTTTTCATGCCTATTCCTTGACCTTTCCTAAAGCCTTTGACACTGTCGCTCATCCACTCCTAGATAAACTCATTAACTTAAATTTCTCTTCCCCCTACTATCTCCTGGTTCTCCAGCTATCTCTCTACCCACCAGCAATCAGTTAAATGGCTCTCTGCACTATCTTCCCCTCTCACTGTACAAATGGGAGTCCCCCCAAGGGTCCATACTTGGATCACTACTCTAATATTTTCACCAACTTGCTCTACTCCTCTTGTTCCCAGTCATCTCTTGTGCAATATGCTGATGACTCAACTGTTATAACCATTGCTGACAACCCAAATGACCTCCACTCAACTACCCAGGCATCCTTCCATACCATTGATACTTGGCTTAGTGATAAATACTTGATCCAAAAAAAACTAAGCTCCTACTCTTCCTCCCTAAAAACATCACTACACTCAAAAGTACATTTACAATCTTATCCTGCAACAACACTATAATCTCAACTGAATCTAGTACTAAATTGCTAGGTGTTACAATAGATGATCAGCTTAAGTTTGATCTCCATATTACTAACTTGGTAAAAAGAACTCAGAAACTTGGACACCTTTTCTGTAGCAAGAAATACTTAACACTGCCCAAATAACTCTCCCAGGCTTTATTACTCCCAACACTCCTGTAACAGCTGCCACATATTCACAAACCTAAATTCTACACTTATTTCCAAGCTTGAAACTACCTATAATACGATTGCCAGATTTGCAGCTAACCAAACTAACAAGTCACACCATTGCTTTGCACTACAGCAACTAGACTGGCTAGAATTCCCTCAGCTGCTCCAATTATACCAACTATAAATCATCCACTCTATTCTCTATCTACCCTCCTTCTGCCCCAGCCTCTCCACTATCATATCCAAATATTCCCCTGCTAGGACACTACGCAGCTCAAATCAAGAATTATTAGCCATCTACAAACCCAAAACCAAAATAGGCTGCCTTCTCTGTAACTATAACCCAGCTACATCCTGGAACCAACTCCCCTTGAAAATAAAATTCCCCAGCATAGCAAACATTTCAAATTAGCCACAAGGAAATACCTAAAAACAAAGTGGTCTTGCCACTGTAGCCAACTACCCTGAAACCACCATCCTTTCACCACCTCACTCAGTGTATCTCTAACACTGCCTCTTCTACCTCTTTCCTTCCTCTATCTCCAACCACTCTTAATTCTTAGTCTCAAAACAACCTACCTGTCTAGTCTGTCTCCTATACTCTACCTCCCCCTACATCTCCTACTAGCCATTCTTAATTTCCTTTCTAGTTTTCAAACTCCTATACAACTAGATCCTACCCACTGTAAATAAGCATCTGCCTATTAATTCATTTTGCTCTAAGCAGCTTAAATAATATTGTAACTAGTCACATTTTCTTCTAATTGTTTAAAACATTGTAACAACTCACATACTTGTCTGCAAATTGTTAATACTCTGTATAATTGCATTGCCTGAGAAGCTTTTTTTCTCTCCAGGTCTCAGCTTGGAAGATCCTATAGCTGATTGATACTATGTTACTAAAATTTAATAAGTTTTCTAGTCCTGATGAGCCCCCCCCCGGGTCTCTGCTGAAAATGAGCCAAAAGCTCAGCCAGACTAACCCGGTTAACAAATGTAAAATAAATAAAAAATAAAGTATTTAAAAAAAAAACTCAAATATGAATCATTAAGCAACTCACTAAGGAAACATGCGCACAAGAACCTACAAGAAATGTATACTGTTGACCTGGTATGGGCTTAAACTATCCTCACCTAAAAGTAGGCTTCACACAACATCACACTAAGCAGACTCATTGTCCTAGCTCTGCAGACCCCTTCATCGTCACTCTGTCTGGGTTTTAAATAAGCACTTACATTCACACACAAATTTACAGGGAACGCTGGTAATATTCTCCAGCACTAAAGTCTTCTGTCCTGGCCCAGCAAGTAAACTGCCACCAAAACTATTTTCCAGACTGAGGACCTCACAGTTACAATTTCACTCTTTAATAAACCAAATCAGAAGCATAAACAAGAGTACAGCACAGCACTCTGGCCAGTTCCACATTGCAGCTTGTCGCAATTTAGCAATAAATACACTTTACCAATTAAGAAAACAGCTGACCACTGACACACTTTTTAAAAGTGAACAGATAAAAAGAATGAGTTAAACAATGCAGTAACAGCTAAATGTTCAGAGGAACAGAAAATAAAAAAAATTGGAGAATTGTAAACAATTCTGAGCAAAAAGATTAAGCCAAAAATCTGACTACAGGTAGATCCCCCTCCCCAGCTATTCTAGACCAAATCAATAATAATTTCTAAACTAAAATAGCTACATTTCCAAAATCCACTGGCAGAGAAAGTAGAGAAACAACTTAAATCACAAACAGCAGGGGAGTTCTTGATTATCTCTCTGCTCTTTTTTCATTCATC
Source organism: Protopterus annectens (assembly GCF_019279795.1). Taxonomy (NCBI): domain Eukaryota; kingdom Metazoa; phylum Chordata; order Ceratodontiformes; family Protopteridae; genus Protopterus; species Protopterus annectens. The sequence goes on along the minus strand of NC_056730.1, from coordinate 454,346,941 downwards.
AGCTGTTTGATTAGGTCTTTTCATTCACAGCAGAGTTTCACATTTACCTGTTAATGATTTTACCTACTTTATGCTGGCAATCTCCTTAACAGATTCTTCTATACAGTCTTTACCTTCCAAAGCTAGAAGCAGTCATAGATCTTGCAATCAAAATGCATAAATTACAGTTGTGTATGAACACCTACCACAACAGCAGATGTTTGAATAGATCACTGTTTGCCATAGCATAAAGCTATAAAGGATGTATCCTGACAAGGATTGTATTTGCAGGCCAGTATGCAAGAGCTATTGGGTGCCTTCCATCTGCAGAGCATATCTGAAGCAGCCCAACAGCATACTGTTATAAAAGGAGGTGTACAGGCACCAAATTTCAGAGCTTCTTTTGTCTGTAATGGAGAATGTAACTACACAAAAAGATGTGGACCAAACCCCCAAATTTGTAATCTTATGTCACAGCAGAAAGAGGAAGGGAGGCTTACCCCAGGCAAGGGAAAAACACCCACTAGAGGAAAAAAAAATAAGGGGATAGTGTGAGGGTGTTGTGGTGCTGAGTTTACCTACCCACCTATACTATGTTCATCATTAGATCACGGTTGCTGTAGCACGAAGCTAAGTGGCATGACTGACAAAGGTTAGACAGCAAGAGTAGAGGAAAAATGTTCACAGTCCAGAAGTCCCTGAAGAATAGACCTGGAAAATTCTGTTCTGGATGTAGAAAATTTGTCATTTTTAGTGCTTTGTAAATGCATGCACAGATGGCCAAGTTGAGGTCTCTAGGATAGCTCTAGAATCTACTCCTTTCCAAAACACCTCAGCTCTTGTGTCTTGACCTTCTGAAGAGGACATTTTCCATAAGTGCAGCAGAACTGGATAGAGGGAGATGATCATTTGTAAATAGTCTGCTTTGACAGTATGTTCTTTTTTTCATTCTTTAATAGGAAATAGAGCTGGTCAGAAATTCTGAAGTCCTTATTCCTGTCCAGGTAGTACCTAACTTGCCTGTGGACATCAAAAATATATTGAATTATTTTCCCCCTGGTTTTGTGGTTCAGGAAAGAACAGAGATGAATATGTTCATTTAAGGTAAATTCAGGCACAACATTGGTCACAAAGGAATGGTTGTCCCTATGAAAGATCAAAAAGGGTGGAATAGACATGAGGGTTTTGCAACTCACCCTTAGAGTTGAAGTCATTACAATAAATAAAACCACATTCCAAGTGAAGAACTTCAAGACAGCCCCTGATACTAGTTAAGTACTAGTTAAATGTTAACAATCAACTTTTTTATATTTTGAAATAATAACTATATTTAAAATATTACACAATCAGTACAAAATATTAATAAATAATTTAATAACTTTCCCATCATTATCATGCTAATATAATATTGAAGACCTTTTTCCCAATTTATGTTTCGCTTATATAATATTAATACAGTTTTTTTATAATTATTCATATTGTCTTATTGCTTTATAGCCCATTTGGTTAAAATTATTCCATGATGTCTTAAATATAGCCAATGCTAATAGTTATTGCGATATGGAAATCAAGGTAAAAATATTCCAGTCATGATTCCCCATTTTCTCAGCAAACTGTGATAACCATCTAGAATCAGTTGAATCTTAAACAGATAATGGATTGTTTATATACTGGATACAACTCAGAGGTGATGAAGAATATCAAGCTGTTTGATCTGTACAATATAAGCAAATTGGAGAATTTAACCGATCTTTTTTATGTAATCAAAGATGAGAAGAAGATCATTTAAATTGAAAATTTATGTTATGGTGTAATTGTGTAATATAAAGAGTCATAAATTGTCAATTATCAATTTTTTTTTGATATCTGATTGTCTGTTTATGTACATCAGTTGCTTTTAATATCTGATTGTCCTGTTATCAATTTTTTTTAATTAATTTTCTGAAAAAGCGTTTGCTATAAATTTAAATATCAAATTTGGATAACACTATTAATTCAGTTATTTTATCTTAGTATCGGCTGGATAGCTTGCCACAATAAAGTAGCTCAAGGCAACAATAGCTTGCCACAATTCAGTAGCTAGTGTAACAAACCGGGTATAGATTTAAAGAGCCTATCTAATTTGTAATGTCTAAATCAGGTTTCATAAAACATTAAATAGCTAAAGGATTAAGTATTAATTATTTAATTTTGAAATCGATCAGATGATGTAGCTTTATTAAAAAATCAAATAGAGTGTCTTTAAGTGAAGATTTATCATTTATTGCAATAAATGAATGGTTGAAGGACCATCAGTTTAGGAAATGAATCACAAGGTTATTGGAAATATATTTGCCCAATATTTTGGACTGTTTATTGTGTCCATTGAAGACCCATATTATATGACTCTAACCTACCCCAAATGGCAATATGATTTTGATCCATTTTTAAGCATCAATGTTTATATTTATTACATTTACCCACACTTAGTCTGTCCAAAAAGATTAGCGTTTACAAGTTATTCAATATATAAAATTTTCATAATTAAATAATATATTCTAGTGCTTCAGGGTGTGGTATTAGTCATACTTCATAGTTTTTCTTCTTTTTGGGTTTCAGATATTTTATCATAGATCTTTGTGCATTTTTTTATAAACTGTTTTGGTTCTTTGATAATTGGGCAATTTCTACTGCTGTATAACTAACACTGTTAGTATATTAATTTTGTATAACACTTAACTTTGTATAACATATTTTTTTAAATTCTATTTTCGTTTTAAATCATCCATCTGTCACATCTATCTATTCGTTTAATTATATGTATAAATATTTATAATATATCCGTGATACTCAGTTAAATATGTAATATTTTAGTGATACACAAATATTTCCTAGTCATCTTTACAAATAATAGGCTTTTCTTTATTATTTTAAAAAGATATTATTTTTCTGTAGAAAAATTTTTACTAATAAGAAAATTTTCTTTTCGTTGATGACTTGAAAATTTGTTTATGAGCTAAAAATTGGGGTTGTACAAAAAAATTGGAAGCTGTCAATAAATCATGTTGTTAATACGCTAATCCTATAATTTATTAATTTATTCCTATAAATTATTTGCTTATTATATAAAATATTTGCTTGATTATAAAAAAAATTGAAGATCTAAAATTGGAAATCTGATGATAGTTATATTTTAACCTGTATTCTGTTTAAATGACATCTATTTTCTGATATATAAAATTTGTGTGATCTATATATAATTTTGTGTATATCTAGATATATTGTAAGAGGCCAGTAAAAATAGGGTAACCTGTATGTTAAAAATTTAGGTCTAAAATTCAAAAACAATTCTTACAATCTATTAGGACATATCTATTAAATCTATATTTATAGCATAGATCATGTTATTTTTTTACCATAGTGTGTTATATACGGTTTGTCTAGTTGCCATAAATCCAGTCTCAATATTAGGTTTAATAGATCCTTACCTTCTTTTTTATCGAAAACCCTTCTTTAGTCCAGTGTTAGTTATACATTTCATTTTTCATTATTTGGTTCAAATCCATATTGGTCCGTAATTATCTGGCTTATGGATCCTAATTGGTTTTATGTTTTAAAATTGTTTTTGACGATTGAGAAATTTTATTTAATTTATTGAATTAAATTCATGAATTTTATTTTTTCCCAAACTATCAAATAACTCTTAAACTAAATTTGAAATCTTTACCATCAGGCCTTGTAACTTATATACTTTCTTACTTACTTATGTAATTTTAATTGTACTTTTAGAAATAGGATTAACTATTTCTAAATAGGTTTAGAAATAGGTTCTGGAAAATTCACTTTTGCAAGATTTTCTTCATTCTTTTTTATTCTGTTAATTATTAGAGGTTACCTCATACACCTTAATATAGTCCCTTTCAAAAACCCTTTCAATATCTTCAGTCAAGATTTATATAAAAACATTATACTGAATTTCAGATTTATGAATAGTTGTTTTGATTGATTTTGAATTTATTGCAATTACTTTTTTTGGTTTTATTTGATTTATAATCTATTGTTTTAAACACCTATATGTTCTTGAAGTGTTTATTTATTTTTATTAAATTATTATGCCTTGTTTGAAGAATTTATTATTATGAAGCAAAAAATTATTCCTTTGTTTTTTCAGTATTTCAGTTGTCAGTTCATTATCATTGTGTTTTATTCTTATTTCTAGTTTTTGAATATCATTGTTATGAATTAGTTTTAATTTATCACTTTTTGTATAAATCTTAGGCTATGTTTTAAGCTTATTGTTGCCCATTCAATGTCAGGGGTATGTTTTTGGAGCTTCAAGCTATCTTTTGTGATGTAAATTATCTTATATAATTTTTCCATCGATTCTTATTTTTTTTATTCTATTTCTTTTGAGTGAAAAATTATAACCTATTTGCCTTTGATATACTTTTCTTAACTTATTTAATTTTATTTTCTTTTAAAATTTTGATGATTTGATTCTTTATGTGATCTGACCACTAGTGCTACTTGTAGTTAGTTAAGTAGATATGGTAAGAAATTTATTCTAGCCCATAAATTGGCAATAAGTAATACCAGCTATATTTATTTATTTTATTAGATTCTTATGAATGAGTTATTGGGGTCATATAGTGAAATGAATGAGAAATGGATAATATGCTATCAAAATGCTTATTAAATCAATGCACTGTGTCCCGCCTGCTTCAACATAATGCTCTGAAGACAAGACAGTCCCAATTCCCACAACAAAATACATTCCAGTCCCCACCCACAATGTGGATATATATCATCATACTGTGGATGTGTATTTCATTGCATGATGGCATGATAAAACAAAATAGGATAGGGGCATAGCATATATATTCAAAGTAAAGATACATAACACCATACATTCATGGCCCACTTTGATATCTAAACACCACCATTTGTATTGGGTTTGAATTAAAACTAGCTCTGTATTGGTTTTTTTGTCTATTTGTCTGACCATCTGTCTCTCTATCTTACCTTGTTCTACTAGCTCTCTAATCCAGTTCTTTTTTTTGTTTTTTCTGTAGTTGTACAAACAGAAAATGTGTTTTCCAGTTCAATTTTTGCAACATTGTTCTCTTCTTCAAGTTCTGTAGCCCTTTGTCATTCCATCAGTTTTGAATTCTAACATTCACATATCTAACTTTCCATGACACAACATAAGGTATTAAATATACACATAGCATGGGAATACACTACTTATCATGTATCTGCTGTACACTCATATCTATCGTCCCCTTATTTATACATCCCATCCTACCCCTGGACCACCCCACTTTACCCTCTTGTATAGAATTTATAAACCTTCTTGTAGACAAAAACAAATTGAACATAAAAAAACCAAACAAAATGAACATTTCCCTACTTCATAACATAAAATCTAAAAACATTTCTACATCAAACAACCTAAACCTACTACATATCTTACATTTTACTAAAACTACACTCTTCCCTACCAAACACTATTAATTAACTATAGCTAAACAAATAAGGATTAGTTAAAATAAACTTTCTAAGGTTATTACTACTGTGTTATTTTATTTATTTAAAAGATTACTTTTTTTATTAATGTTTAAGTAATCTGTTTTACACACTTTTAGAGCAGAGAGAGTACTGCAGAAAAAAAGAGAGAAAAAAAAAAAAAAAAAAAAAAACCTATTTTATCCCACAAGATCAAAATATATCCTAAAAAACTATTTTGGTTCACACACTATTCAACTTTAAACCTATAAAAAAGATGTAATTTGGTACATATACAACAATGTTATTAAGACATGAATACACATTATATATTTATTTTCAGTATTCTAGTTCTCTTTGTCTTCTCAAGCCAGGAACCATACTCATGACAAGGGACCAAGGGACCAAACCATCAACAAAATTATTAGATCAATACTCATCACCTCTACACTCTCAGTTGAAATCCAGGCATTTCCTACCACACAATGGAAATAGACAGGCCAGCCCTGTTTACAAAAGTTTGAAACCAGGACCGATTAGCATAAAGCATTTACAAACACAGCTTTGCTTTTCTTAGAACAGCTTAAACAGTGGAAAGAAAGCTTTCAGGATTAAAAGGACTTGGGTAAAAATACATGCTGGATTGACTTATGGAACATGCCAGTCTCTTCTCTTCATCTTTCTTTCAGTCCTCTCCAGTAGGTAGAACTTTTAAAACTTTCAGAAACACTTGCCTGATTTTTTGTTTTTACAGAATATTTAGGCGCCATGGTATTGAAGTATGGCATATTATATTATTTCATCTGGAATTTAATTTGTTTATCAATCAAAGCAGATAACAACTGTATAATTTGGACTTCTGTCTGTAATGGTAAATCTGTGGTAGTAAATATTTTAACAATATTTTAACATCATTTTAGCCAATATTTTAAAATTTTTTTTAGTGCAGTAAACATTTTTTTATTAACATCTATTTAGTTCATATCTTGGTCATATAATATCTTGCATAAGTAGAATCTTGTACTTCTCTAGCCCTTTCTATTTTTCTATTACAATCTGTTTCACCCCATCAGCATCTATTCATTTCTATTTCAAATATTTATTTGTATTGCTCTTATTGTGGCTCTGCATTTGGGATTAGCTCAAGATTTATTATATTATAATTTTATTATTTCTTAACAACCTTTTTTCTAAATACCTTAAGTTTATCATATAACTTCACATACCACATCACACACTTTTGATTTTCTCCTTTTGTTTTCTTTTTTGTCCTCAATTTTGTCAATTCTCCATTCTCCAATTCTTCATTCTTTACAAAACAATTGATTTTGTAAAATGTGAAATGTTTGTATTTGTTCCTTCATAGAGTTTAGTCCTTCTGTATAGGTAGTTCCTGTGCTTGAGTGAGCTGATCAGTAGTGGATCTTAGTGGCTGGTTCTGGTCTTCACAGTTTCTAGTGTTCCTTAGTAATTCTTTGTTTTTGTTTTTTTTACTGGCGATTTTTTGGCTGTACTGTAGTTCTGACAACTTTGTCTTAGTAGTAGTTGTTTCCTTTCTTTGTTTCTTTCTTTTTCTTTCCTTTTTTCCCCCAATAAATAAAAGAAATAAAAGAAAGCACAATTTGTTCTCTTCTTTCAATTTTATCACTTGGTAATCCTGATGGATCCTGACTTTTTAATACTTTTTTTTTTTTTAACTTTTTTTAGGTCAGTATAAATGCAAATTTTTATTTTTCATATCAATGATGTTTACTCCCCTCTATCCTCAGATAGATCAGAGATTTTCCTCGGGTTAATTGAAGAGCTGCAGTTTAGCAGTGTTTACAGCATGGCAGCCATCTTTGAATCAACAATCAACTTTTCTAATGTACCAAGATGCTGCCGCCAGTTTCATAGGTGGTTAGATATGCAACACCCTTTTCAGAAATTGCTCTACTTGGAACAGAGAAGAAAGGGGAAATCCAATCGCAGACAAGCTGAAATAGCCAATAGAATTACCTTGATGGAAGTGTAAGATAGGTCTGATATGAGCAATTCACTCATTTACTGGAGAACCAGAGATGCATTCACTCTAGATGTGTCCTGATCTCTTCTGTGACACAAACTAGACAATTGTATTCCACTTTACCAAATACAACTCTCTAGCAGCCATTTTTTAGCCTCTTAACACCTGTTGCAAACCCTCAGAAAAAAAGGTGAATAAATGGGATCAAAAATCTATCCTCCATATAGTGAGATGCACGTTTCATAGAATGAGGTGGATCAGTTAACCCTTAACCTGCATTGGTACGTCCACTTTGTGAAGTCTGGGGTAACCACCCCTGGTCAGTTTCATGACAAAGCAGAATCAATTTTGTCTGGGCCAAAAGGGAGTTACCAGAAGTACATTTGGAGATTCCTTCTGAATCTTTAAAAGACCACTGGTTGTCACAGGAAAGGGAGAGACAAAAGAAGGTAAATTCCTCTCTATGGTAAACAAGTGTCTGTTTTCCAGGCCTTTCCACAAGGTGTCCTGGCACATAATGTCTCTATCTGTTGTAAATGGAGGCAAACAAATCTACTCGGGGAATTCTCCAGAAGTGGGCAGCTCCCTGAAAACTTCTGGGTGTAACTAACATTTGTGAGGGTTTGTTCTGAAATCTGCTCAGTGCGTGTACTACAGTGTTCTACTCCGATAGAATGTAAGTTTTCTGAAGGGAAAGAGATTGTCTTATGTAATTTCCTAGGCAATCATGGCTAGTTTGCACAAGGGTTAAGATCTTGTTTCCCCCTTGTTTATATACCACATCACAGTTATGTTGTCTGTAATCAACAGTGGTCCTGAAGTCCACAGTTAATTCAAGACTTTTAATGCATTTATCAGAGCCATCATTTCCTTGAGGCTTTTTTTTTTGAAGTTTGGATCCCATGTCCCCTGGACATTCATTACCTTGGATACTGCTCCTCAGGCAATGTCTGAAGAGTCTGTTGTTACAGAATGGGTTGGTGTTGGGGTGGGGGGAGAACGAGGAAGACATGGATTCATCTGAATCTTTTACCCACCACAGGAGTTCCTTCTTGATAAAGTCCAGGACTATGATAGGAAAATACACAGGATGCCACTGTTGGAGATTGATTTCAGGTACTAATGAATCTTCTCTATATGAAGTCTGGCTAAGGGAACCATTTTGAACTTTAGGAATAGTTTACAATTAAAAGAGTCAACACTGGTCTCAATATGTGTTTTTGGGTAAAAGGCAGATTTTGTGATATTTTGCAAAGACGTTTGGGGTAGGGAGTGGGAAGAAGTGTTTACACAGTAGTGCACTCCTCTTTGACCGAGCTGATGAGGGTCATTGCCTTTCTTCTCTTGGTTTCCCCTTGGCATTTCTTTTTGCCTTCCTGATTTTTGTTGCCTTGGTTAAAAAGATTTCCTGAAAAGGGTCCAGGCTAATGGGATAGTTACGGACATACTTTGGAACAGGTGATTGAAAAAAAATAAATGTTTTTCTGCCTAAATTAGTTTGCCCTTTTCATCAAAACACTTTAGGACCTCAGCAGAGCAGCTGACTAATATGACTTCTTTATCTAATGGGACAGTGAGTGCTGTGATTTAGCATCTTTAGGAAGACTGTGCAACGTGAGCCAGGTATATCTACACATTATATATCCTCTGGCTGCAGCCCTAGACACTGCATTGGCTGCATCATAACAGTACTTTACGGTATGTTTTGGGACCCAAGATATAGAAGAAAGCACATTGGTCAGAGCATTTTACATCAGAAGCATACAAATTATCTGATTGTCTGAGAAAGTAGCAAGAAAGAATTTGGCTATATGGGCTTGATGGTTTATAGCTCTGAAGGTCAGGGCTGAAGAGGCGTAAAACTTATTTGCCATATCTATCAAATGCCTTTCCATTTTTGTTACTAATATGGGGTTGGAAGAGGCTATGGGTTTAGAAGATCCCGCTTTATTAAGAGATAACAGCACGGTCTGTCAAAAGGGTTTTGGAAAAGGAATTTGTGTGATAAAGAAAACTTCTAGAGCCTATCAGACTTTTTTGGGTTTAGGAGGTTGAGCATCATGAGAATAAGTATGCAGAACTGAATACATTCTCCAATGCACCAATGACAAGTGGAATTTTTAAAAGCTTTGGGAAATCTATACGAAGGAGGCCATAATGCCTCTTCTGAGTTTTTTAAGTCTCTTTCCTTTCCCAGTAATAAAAGTCTTTCATGTAAATAGTCAACTGGAAAGTCACTAAAGAAATTTTCCTCTGAGTTCAAATCAGATTGGTTAGGAAATGAGACCTGAAACACAAAATCAAGTTGTTCCTCTTCTCATTTTGAAAGGGATTCCTCCTCCTCATTATAAATCCATGCAGAGCCAACTGGAGGAAAAGGATTGAAGAAAATAAAAATCTCTGAAGATCCATTTGGGAAAAAAATCCATACAATTCATCCTTTTACCCATTTACAGATGTGAGTGGCAAGTTGTAAAAGGTGCTGTTTAGGATTTTTTTCCCTTGGATTATCCAATTTTTTCTAGACATATCAGACATCTGGACATCCATAAGGAAACAGATTACCTCCTCATACATTAACTCCTGAGGTATTCAATCTGGCCCCTCACACAAAATGTTCCATCTTGGTGGAAGTGCCTCATTCCTGACCCTTAGCGGCATCCAGCGGAGCAACACCAGAGGATCAGGACTATTACACGGATAGTTCAAAGCCTGATTATGGACACACAGCAGATTCATCTGTCGCAAACCAGAAAAGAAAGGCCATAGGCATGGTAGGTTTAAGATCCTTTTTAGTAGTTCTTTTATTTTTCTTTGCCTGAAGGGGGATGTCCAATGAAGAGAGACAGTAGCCATGGAGGACTGAGTGATGGTGCATTTGTTTTCTATAAATATGCTAAGGTCGTTAAGCTAACTGCAAACAGTCTTAGGGATAAAGGAAAGACAAATCTCCCTTGAACAGATGTCTTGTGACTCCCCCAAATAAGACATGCTTACCTTTGGGGACCTTCCTTACAGGGAACACACGAACAGACTGCCAAAAATGAAGATGCGGCATAGATAAGCATTTGACTGAAATCTTAAATGGCAAGAAAATTCTAAACGTCTGTACATTTCCTTTTACAGCAATGTGCCCTCAACCTGTCTCAAACATATGTTACACATGGAATGTGCCTTAAAGCTTTAGCATACTGGGTGGACATACCAAACAAAAGAAGGCTCCATCTGCATTAGCAAAATTGAAAAACAGTCAGAGAAGCCAACAGTCCTGAACTGGAATAAGCCACATCCACCAAAGTTAAAAGTACTTTATTATACAACAGTTAGCATTTTCGTCCTGCATGGTACTTCAGAACTTCATTGGTTGCGATTTATTCCAGTTCAGGACTGTTGGCTTCTGCGTTTGTGACTGGTATACTGGCTGGATGTCTAATCCTTAGCAGGATACATCCGCCTGCAACAGTTTTATAATGATGAACATCAATCGGTCACTAGTTTACAAGTCTGCTTTACATTTCACATCATACATACACTTGCATTTCTCAGCAGAAGAGAGAATATCAGACAAACAAAAAAAAAACTACACAGAAAAATAGGCAAGTTCAGACATCTTTTCAAGCCACTGAAAAACACATTGCACACAACACTGCAAACAAAAAGGTCAAAAATTCACACCTTTTCATGCCATTGAGGAACACTTTACAGACTAAATTACATGCTTTATCTTACTTCAAGCAGGGTTTAAAGCACTTAAGTGCAGCTCAAACATCAATTACATCCCAATTCAGAAAACAGTGGCATGTTTATTTACAGACATTACATAGCATAGCATCGGTACGGCGGTAGCGTTGTTACCTCACAGCAAGAGATTCTCCCGTTCAATTCTCGGCTTGGGAGTGCCTTCTGTGTGGAGTCTCTGCATGTCCTCCCCGCGGTTGGGTAGCGTTCGAAAGACATGCGTGCGTAAATGGGTGTGGCTTCATTGAAGGTTGGGCGTTGAGCTGGCACCTCGGCGTTTCGTAAAAATCTACTGCCAATCATTAGCGGACCAGAGTTCCACTGTGGCAACCCCTTACCGGGAAAAAGCCGAAAGACAAACATAGCATACCATCTCATCCTATGTTTTCACTGTCAGTAGCTATTTCACATATATTGTATAAACAAAATAGCAAAACTGTCATGTCCAGTGTTTAAATTTATCACTTATAATACACATGCTGATTACTTGTAGGATGATAAAGGCAAGCAAGACTAAAGCACATGTGCACCTTGCTAAACACACTACTGAAGACACACTCCTCCACTTACAGGACCACCAAAAAGGCCAAACATGTCAGGCTAGTGCAGAAGTAAACTTGCAAGTACCAGTTTTATAAGTGCCCTTGGACACGGTCACATTCAGTTCCTCACAATATGAATGGCTAACAGAATGATGTCCAACTGCCAACTCCATTGCCTCTGCACAAGGGTACAAGTATGTCCTATTTGCTCATGAGTATATTGCACTGTGGCCAAGTTGTATGACCTGAAAAGGGTTTACAGTGGGTTTTGGCAACAGAGATGAGAAGCATCAATGAATTTCATGCAGAGTTGTGTTTTAGCTCTCAAAGAAGTTTCATTTGTCTTGTACCGCAGAGAACCTTAAGGGGCTCTCCGTTTTGTCAATGAGGCAGCCATCAATACGACCTGCAGCTGTGAGATGCATCTTCCCAAAGTAGTACTGTAGTTCATTGGAACGTAATAGGCTGGCCTTTATGAAGTGCAGTAACACTCCACCATCAGTGTGACACTGCAAATCAGTATAAATGCTACATTACATTGTTTAATTTTATGAATTCTACCCCAAGAGTTACTGCTACAACTTTTGTACTACTATAAATGCACACTAGCACAGACACCTGTGCCATGGTCTAAATGGATCTAAGTAAAAATCATGAAAAAAATCTATAAAATGCTTCTGCTTGGCCTCTAAGTACAAGTTGGAAACAAATGTCTGAGGTACCCTGTCATTGGTCTGCACTGCTAAAGCACTTCATGTGTTTTTCAAACTGAAGTAGGCGAAAGCTATATCCATCCCTGAAACTCTCACTTTAATCTATCAAAATATTTATGGTGAATATAAACAGATTTAATCCCAAAATTTCTAAACATACAAAACAAAATAGTTGTGTAAGAACTTACCGTAACCATAGATGTCCTTCTCTTCCATGTTGCAGTATAACAGTAAGGTCGCTGTCTACAGCACTGGACATTTGGCCAGTATACCAAAGTATCTGGATAAGGGGTACTTGCGATATTGCATGTCAGAGCCATAAACCAATGTAGGCTATATATGTGATGTCTGCTCATACCCAACTCAGAACTGACTGCCACATACAGCTGTACCCCTGCCTGGCTAGAAGAAAAGAAGCTTTCCAGACCTACACAATACCAACAGTCAAGGAAGTATCCAAGCTGTAAAGCTACATTGCAAATCTTGTACTCAATGCCCCTGAAAAAAGCTGCCGAAGAGGCAGCTACTCTGGTAGAATGGATTTTCACATTGGAGTAAAATTATTTTCCATGAAAGAAATAGCAAAATGAGATAGCTTTAGTTTTGATGCCGCCTTGCCCAGGACTCTAGGGTTAAAGGAGACAAAAAGCTGGTCATACTTTCTAATGGATTTGTTCTTGTCCAGATAATACCTCAGTTGTCTATGAACAACTGGGGGAATGCAAAGTCCTTTCTAAGGAGATCTGAGGCTGAAGAAAAAAACAGGTAGATTAATGGTCTGATTCAAGGAGAGCTCATTAACCACCTTAGGCATGAATGAAGGATTAGTACTGAGGGATACCCTATCTCTATGGAAGAGAAGGTATGAAGGAGTGGACATAAGGGCATGGATTTCAGAGACCCTCCTGGCAGAAGTAAGGGCCACCAGCAAAATTGTTTTCCAAGTACATAACTTGAGAGATGCTGAATGGGCTGGTTCAAAGGGAGGTAATGTGAATTTTTCCAGCACAAAATTAAGATCCCTGGATGGAGGAATAGGCTAACGAGGAGGTCTGCTATACACGACCCCTTTTTAGAAGAGTTTTAATTCTAGCCTGAATGCCAACAGGGGTACAAAAGGGAGACAGGCGGAGATGGCTGACAAATGCACTTTTACAGACGAGTACGTCAGTCCTGAATATACCAGCTCACACAGATAAGAAAGGACCATAGATACTGGAGCAAGTAATAGGTCCTGTTTGTTCTTGAGACACCACCTGGAGAATCTTTTCCATTTATACAAGTAATTTCTCCTGATACTAGGTTTCCTGGCCTCCTGCAGGGCACTATGTCCTCCAAACACAGGTGTCTAAAGGACTTCAAAATTCTGTCACTCAAAGTCAGTTTAAGGCTAAGCACCTCAGAGTGGATGAGGAATCCTGTGCCTTGTGTGAGTAGGTTGAATCAGTGAGGTAACCTGTGGTGATTACCCTTGGCTAATAGAAATAGTAGGGGAAAACAATGTTGTCTTGGCCCAAATGGGGTCACCAGCAGGATTTTTGGCTTGTCCCTCTAAATCTTCAGAAGGAATTTTTGAATCAGTATGAAGGGGGAAGGCATAAACATCCCCACCCATGAAAAAGAGAAGACATCCACCTTCCAAGCCTGCAACAACTGGAAAGGCCACAGCAATACCTCACTAAAAGAATCACAGGCCTAAAGCAGATGCCCTAAGCTCACCATCTAAAAATACTCCAGCTATACTCTGTTGCATATCGTCTACTCAGAGGCAATCTCTGGTTAACATACAAGGCCATGTCAAACCCAGAGCTGTTGGACATGCTACACTTAAAGAAATCCCAATCCCTCAGAGCCACACGCTCCAGGGATCTAAACCTTGTCATCACAATGAACAAAACATGCTGGAGGGATAGGTTTCCTGACCCAGAGACTCCCCAGACTCTGGAATAGACTGCCCATACATGTCAAGCAGAGCACCTCTTTGGCCCTCTTCAAAAAGAACCTTGATGATTGGATGGGATAGGAAATTCACCCCAGGGATCATGTCAGTCGTCCTGCTAGACAGGGGTCCAGGGAAGTAAATATTGTGGGAAGAAATAGCCAGGGAATTGTAATGGCTAGGCTTGTACAGGCCCTAGGGCAGATAGCCTAGTACCAACCTATGAACCTGTGGATGCGGAGTTCTCATACAAAACAGAGGCATCTGTCTGTTCTGGGAGGAGGCAAACAGATCCTGACTTGGTGTCATTTGGGTTTTTTGTTGATTCACTGAGAAACCTAGGTCCTCCAAGATCCTGCACACCATGTGTAAGTGATGGGATAGAGAGTGAGACTCCTGGTGCAGGATTAGCAGGTCATGTAGGTAGGGTAGATTTGTATGTCCTGCATTCTGCAATGGGCGATAACCGGGGCTAGACACTTTGTGAATACTCCTGGAGCTGTAGAGAGCCCAAATGGCAATGCAGAAAACTGAAAATGTAAAGAACCCACTGAGAAACTTAGGAATTTCCTGTAGTTGGGGTGAATGGGGATGTGAAGGTAAGCATCATTCAGATCCAGGGATGCCATAAAGGTTTGGTGAGGGATAAGAGGTAAGAGATGCAAGGTGAGCATCTTGAAGGTAGGCACCTTGAGATAATTGATTGAGAAGAGACAGTTCCAGAATTGGTCACCAAGGACCATCCTTTCTTGGGACCAGAAACATTCTGGAATAAAATCCCTTGGTTGTCTGATCCCAAGAGGCATGTTCTATTGTGCCTCAAGATAGCAGCGGATCCAGAATTGGAGGAAAAAGATGAAGCTGATTTGATGGAGGTTGAGGGGTCCCCTGGAAGGGGGGAACTGCCCACTAAGTCATGAAGTAACTGTTTTGATGATAGAAAGGACCCAAGTCTCTGAAATCATTTTCTGCCAGGAAGGTAGGGAAAGGGTTAGATGAAGGAACAAGGGAGTGGATCTGGGCAAGGAATATGAGTCACAGTGGAGGAGCTCTGTCTGGGTCAGGCTGCCTCCGAAAGGAAATAGGAGTTGAGGTGGTGGAGGTTCTAAGAGTGGTTTGCTTCCTAGGGTGTCTCCGTCCTTTAGGCTAGGCTGAAGTAGAATGGTAGGACTGCCTCCTTACAAAGCTGGATTTTTGTGGGTAGTTCCTGCCCTACCTAGGAATGGGCAAGACAAGCAAATGTTTCAAATTTTGCAGCACTTTGCAAAAGTGGGACTTAAGGAGTTCAGCTGAAGAGGTGCGAAAACAAAAGGCATTATTATCCAATGTTGCATCAAGTACCTTGGTCTGTACATCCAAGGGTAGAGGCTGGAGTCCCAGCCAGGAATACCTTCTCAGGACAGAGCCAGATGCTGCAGACTTGGATGATGCTTCTACAGCATCATAGCTGCACTTGATAGAATGCCTGGTCACCTGAGAGGCAGCAGAGAGCAGGGCAGTTAGCTGAGACTTGGCAGGAGAATCTGGCACATCAGACATTAGAGCAGTAGCCCTAGACAAAGAGAATCTAGGACAAATCTAGCCATGTGGGTTTGATAATGGCTCTAATGGCCAGGGTGGAGGAAGAAGTATAGATTTTCTTTGGCTGTCCATAAACTTGCTATATTTATCCATTGGGAACAAAGAAGTAGAGGATAACTGACTGGAGGATTTGTCTGCTGACACAGAAATAACTGCACGGTCTGCATGAGGATTCTTGAACAGGAATTGTGCCTGTTGGGGAACCTTGTAAGATCTATCAGATCATTTAGAAGCTGGAGGCTGAGAGTCTGGGGCCTGAAAGGCATCCTGGAAAGCTGGAAGCAAAGGAGGGACTGTAGACATTGAAGGTTGGTTCATCTGCAGAGGTTCAAAATACCTCTTTTTTGTCTCAGACACATCAGTGACCTCCCATTTTAATGCTGTCTCATCAATGTAATGGTATTCCCAAAAGAAAATTCTTCCCCAGCAGAGTCAGTGCTAAGAGAGCCTCCTTCTTTGGGGGTAGCAAAGTCCTTGGGGGACTCAGTTTGGGAACTATAAGTCAGGGATTCTGAGGAAGAGGGTTCTTCCTCCGACTCTTCCAAGGGCTGCACAGCAAGTTGAAATGGTTGGGGTACCTGAGACTGAAGGGCTGGGAAGGCTCTGAATAAGCTCTGTGAGAAGGCTTCCCATCCAAATGTAGATTCTGTAGTTCTGTGCTTTCCTTTTTTAAGGAAACAGGAGTAATAGTCAGTCTGGGAGCTGACGTTGGGGTGGATGGTAAAGCAGCAGTAGGCCCCTCTGACGCCATGAGCCGTGGTTCCCCCTCACCATCAGGGCCTGATGGCTGAACAACCTCAGTGGATGTACTCTGGATTTTCACTGAACCGGCTTCCACCACAGTTCGAGGTAAATACGACATCCGATGAGACCCTGGGCTATCATCCACCTCGAGTCTCTCACCTGACTCCTGAGGTGCAGCATGGGTGTCGGGCTTAACTTTGTTAGCCTTCTTTCGAGGCGGCTCCTTGGAGGTACCTACCCCACCCTCCATATCTAAAGCCAAATGTCAGAGCCTCTGATTCCCTAAATATATATGTAAAGCAGCCAGATGACTTCTCAAAGTTTTTGGGGCAAGGTACTGGCAGATGTCACAAGACTTGTAGTCATGGCCTGCTCCTAAGCAAAACAAACACTTGTCGTGCGTGTCCTTGTTTGGAATCACAAGCACACTTTCCCTTCCTAGCTGACATGTACATCTGGAATACAAGAAAAAAAGTATAATCAAAAATCCCAAAAGGATACTTAGCTTGATCAGAAGTCTGTAGATCACTGTGGCAGAGAAGTTCTGAGCTGGGTACGTGCAGACGTTACATATACAGCCGATGTTGGTTTATGGCCCTGACATGCAACATCACATGTACCCCTTATCCAAAGAGTTTGGTATACTGGCCAGATGTCCGGTGCTGCAGACAGCGACCTCCCTACTGTTATGAATACTGCAAAAAGAGAATAGATCATCTGGCAGAACATTTGGAAACTGAACACGAATGAAAACAGTACACATTCAGCTGTGTTTATTTTTTTCTTGCTCTGCAAGTCAGTCACATTGTTTATAATACATTTAGCAGTAAATTTGTAGAAGGACTCAGAAAATGGTAATCTTTATAACTTTACCCTGGTAGTCAGTTTACAAGGGGTGAAAGAACCACTAACATAGAATAGCAGCCATTTTTCCTGAAATTTAAGGCATTACAAAACAGTAACAATACTTTGTGTGATTTTTCAGTCTTTAAATGTAAAACATATCCAAGCTTATGAAGCTGCAAGCACTGTTAATTGTTATGTACACGTAAAAATGAAATAAATTTGCTCATATAAAATAAATTTGCTCATATATTGGCCTTACCTGGAAATTTTACTAATTTTAAAACTAACAAAATGAATGGAATATGACAAGGTGCTGCCACTGCAAATGATGAAAAGCAACATTTTTGTGGTTCCTTCCTCTCTTGTATACTTTCTTACTGGGATGATCTTAAAATTATGTGTTTCATACAGTAGAGATCACTTTGCTTTTGCAAAACCTTTTGTAAAATGCATATATATATATATATATATATATATATATATATATATATATATATATATGTGTGTGTGTGTGTTTATGTACACGTGTGTGGTTGTGCTATGTTGTGTGTACGTGTATGTAACAATTTCAGAAAATTATTACATTTATTCTTTCAGCAGACAGTACATTTTCACTAATCACTTTAGAGTTTGGCAACTAATCTGTGTGTTCCATTCTGCATTTTAGTGATATTTTTAATCTTCTTTAGACCCCTGCTAAAACATGAGGGCTTGCTTGCTTTAATTTTATACCCAATGAATTTTTGGTCCACCAAAGTGGCAAACCTGAATAATGATGGCCTTTTACAAAAGGCGTACTAGTTCTCACCTCCCACAGCAATTCAATTTAGTGCTGCCTTCTTCCACAGGGATAATTTTATTCTTTTTGTATTTGTTTACAAGATGCTGCACCCCAGTGGGCATAAGGGACAATAAGCAACACATACACAAGTACAGGTCTGCAGCTGCTTGTACTACCATGTTTGGCATGCCTGAAAAGCATTTAGTCTGATGTCTTCTCAGGTCATCAGTAGTAGTAGCTTGTCAGTGGTTATGTCCTCACCTACTTCACATAGGTGAAGCAGCTTTCACCACTCGCTTATTTCCGCTTATGGCTTCCACTTCCACTCTTAGGGTGTTAACTGAATCTAGATCACCAATGATGCAGACATCCCTAAAATAAATTAATAAGCTGAGGCTTTGAACAAATCCCGAGTGTGTGTGAATGAATTAATGCTTCACTTAATACAGCTGAGTGTGCCTCCAGGCATTTCTGCAGTCACCTCCTACTGCACCTCCAGGCATCAAATACTGTTTGTTCATATTTGCATTAATTCCAAAAGCATGCTACATGCAAGGTATCAGAATATTTTATCTTGAAGCTTACATGATGGTATACACAACTGTATTGATATTTGAACTCTGTCAATGAGTATGTGTTAGAAGTGTAAGGTGATAAATTAATTTTTAAAGGCTCAAGCCACACCCACTAGAAGTTAAAGGTACACACTCAAAAGAACTGTACTGGAGGGAATGAGTTAAAAGGTCAAACAGATGTAATACAATTAAAAAAAATCAGTTTTCATCTGCAGAATTTCATGTCTCTAATAACTTTTACAGTGTACCTGCTCCACATTCAAAGATTTTATGATACTAAAGGATGTACACTGTGCAGACTCTACATAAAAGTCTATATATTACATTTAAAGTACTTTTTCGTAGAATGTGTGAACCTTAGGAGGAATAAAATGCAAAAAATCAACTTACACTGACCTTGCAAATACACACTGGTACAAATTCCCAGGGAAAACACTTCCACGTCTACAAGACTAATCAATAAAAGTATACAGCAAGTGCAACAGACATTATCCCTAAGATGAAGTAATGACGACCTGGTATTAATTAAGGGGTACAAGTCAACACATAAGGGGTATGGTGTGAAGGGGTGGGCTTGGTCTTGCACATGACTACAAGACATGAATTCTATTTCAAGTTTTTGTTGCCAGATAGAGGCCTGATATGTAAACATACTCTCAGAAATTATGTTAATTTTTTTGTTAGAATCTAGTTAATGTGAAGTATAATTTATGTACACTAATGAAGCGCTAGATGTTGTAAGACTAGGAGACCAAGACATAATCATAAGGAGTAATACAGTCCCTAAAAAACCTAGTGCAATCACACAACTCTAAGAGCTCAAGAAAAGATTGCTATTCACAAGAAAACATCACATACAATAAGAAAAATATTCTTTATTTGCAGAAAACCTTACATACAGTCAATCATAAAGAACACCTACAGTAACATTAAACTGCACATGATCTGGTTGTATAGGTTTTCCTGGTTTTCAGAACTATGGCAGATAAGGCACATGACACTACATTCACTACCACAGTCATGGAAATCCTGAAAAAATAAATGTTTTACTACTGCCAACAGATGCACAAAAATCAGTTACACATTTATCTTTTAAAAACTGTTTAAGTAAAAATGGCTTATGTTGCTACAGATTACTATCAGAATTCTTTTAAAATATTCACATTTCTTCATTTATATATGGCAGTGCAAAATGGCTCCCTTATTCTTTTTTTTTTCCTTTCTGTATGATTGTAGACAGGCACTGTTAAAAGAATATTGGTCTTGAAAGAAGTCACAGTCCTTTATATTCGTGATCACAGTATCCAATATACGGAGGTTCTGCTGGTATACCACGACTGAAATAAAAGAAAAAATGCAAGGAAAATGTCAACTATCTGGACCTCACATTTTAAAGTAGAGTCAACTAAGTCACTCACAGTTACACGTCACCACAAAATGTAAGCATCAATACACAAAAGAAAATTTAACACAATGATTTTTTGACAAGTATGCTGGACAGAACATTTAGATGCTAAACATTTAACTACAACATTTTGTGCCTCCTTGAAGGAAGCAGAACCATGACCAAATACAATTCTGTACAATTGCTTTTTATCTTTATATTGTTTTAAGGTCTGTATATATGCTTAAATATCGGATTTTAAAAGGATGTGTGCTGTAAAAATCCTATCACATTAATTTAGTAAATGCAACTTTAAAATTAAAAAAAGTTGCTGTCCATATAATTTATCCACACTGAAAGCTATGGTATTGCCCTTCAGATGACACTTAGCTGACATTTAAGACACACAAATGCCTACAGACGAAGTTCATACATACACAGTCTTTCAATGTGTAAGAACTCAATTTTAACAAGTGTAACAGGGGCTCTCTGTGTACATTAGTCAATCACATCTATGTTTTAACAGGTTATATATGTATACAGTCAAAGAATGTTATAGAAAAAAAAAGGTGAATGTTATATGTCTGGGCATGGCCAAGCATATAAATATAACTCTGTATTACTGGTTTGCATCTCACTAAGCAAATGATATGCCCCTCAGACATACAAACCTAATACATGGCAGCAAACAGACACCATCCCATTGGGGGAGGCTCAATGATCAGCAGCCAGAGAGGCAAAAAGCACCTAGGAAAAAAATTAATAGCATTCAGGATATATCTATCAAGATTTTGAGGTAAAAAGTACAAAAATCTACACGCGCAGGAAAATAATACAAGGAGAAAATTACAGTCAGCTGCCTGTCGGGTGCCAGAATCCGCCACATAACTCAAGTCACTCCACAACAAGTACAAATACGACTCTGTCATTGTCCATGCTGGAGTGAATGACTTGAGACGTACCTCCCTGGACTACATGAAAAGAGACATGGAAGAGCTCTTGGATCATGTGGCCCAGGCAGGTATGACCCTAGCCCTGAGTAGCATCCTGCCTTCGCCCAGAATGATACCACAGTATAAGGACAAAATGATTGAATTAAACAAGTGGCTAAGCTTCTGGTGTCATTCAAAGGGGATCCAGTATCTGTCTGCCTGGGAAGACATGGTTGACAAACCATGATGCTTTGGCAGAGATGGTCTGCACCTGTCACCCCTGGGATTCAGGTTACTGGCTAAAGCTCTTGCCACCCCTATAGTGCCTTTTTAAGGCAAAGTTCAAAGGATAAAACCATCACCGTAACAGATACAAGCATGCAAAATCTGAAGGTAATGCTTCTCAATGCTAGAAGTCTAAACCTCAAAATGCACTCTCTCGCGGCGCTCTTAAAAATGGAGAACATCGATATCTGTGCAGTAACTAAGACCTGGTTCAAGTCTCCAGACAGCACCCCTGCAATACCAGGCTACAACTCTTAACCACACTTTTTGGCCACAAAACCAAGACCGAAACACTAAAGGTGGAGGAGTGGCCATATTCACCAAGGATATTCACACCTCCAGGCTACTTGCCCAACACAATGCATCTGAAATTCTCCAGGTGCAACTAACACTAGGTAAGACTGCAATCCAAATTGTAGCTTGTTACAGATCCCCCACCATGCCCCAAGATTCTCACTACACCTTTCTAAACATATTGGAAAATATTCAGATACAACCAAACGCCCTAATACTGGGCGATTTCAACTACCCTGCCATTAACTGGGAAAACTACTCGGGTACTAACTCCTTTTCCCAACGGTTCTTGGAATTCATAAATTCCAACGCCCTGGATCAACTAATATATTGTCCCACCAGGGGCTCCAATATCCTAGACCTGGTCATTACCAACATGGGAGATAGATGCTCCACACCAGTGGTCACCCCCTCATTGGTCAGGTCTGACCATAAACAAATCACCATTTATATCCACATCCCACCCCCACCCCCACAGTAAGGAAACCTCCTTAAAAAACTTCTCCAAAGCCAATTTCATGCTACTGAAGTCAGAAGTGACCAACTTCATGACACCCATGCAGACGGGATCTGAAGGTTCTGCAGAATCCTACACTAAGGCACTGCATGAGCACATCCACTCGTATATGAATCATGCCATCCCAAATAGAACCAAGATGCTCTTCTCCAAAAAAAGGAAGCCAATCTGGTGGTCCCCTGCTATAAACAAACGATACAACAGAAGGAAAAAACTGCTGCAGAAAAGAGGAATATCCCAGGATGCAAAAAAACTCCCTCAACAGCCTCAGTAAGATGCTGAGATCCCTCAAAATCCTCAAAAGCTAGTTAAGAAAATAAAATTGCCAAATATTCCAAAGACAACCACGAGGCATTCTATAGTTATGTCAAGAATCTAAATGGCAATGCTCAGATCTGCTCTGAGCTACAACAGAATGGCATTAAATATACTGATCCCAAGGATATTGTCAATATCCTGGCAGATCGATTTAGTGCTAACTTCACCCCCTCTCACCCCCTAAAGGGCCCATCTCAATGCCAAAAGATTGCCAAATTCCGGTAATCATGGCCACACAGGTAGAAACTGCACTCTCCAAAGCTAGGAATACAGCATCCATGGGACCAGATGATATCCCAGGCTGTGTACTACAAGAACTACAAAATGAACTGGCACCTCACCTAAGTGTCGTGTTTAATCATAGCCTCACCTCAGGCTTCGTGCCCACTGAGTGGCGCACAGCTACAGTTATCCCACTCCAGAAGGGGAGATCCGCCTTGGATCCCGGGAACTACCGTCCCATCAGTCTGACAAGCCTAATCTGCAAGGGCATGGAACACATGATCATGGAACTTATAAACAAAGACATTGGCAACCTTCAAACACTAGACCCTACCCAGTTTGGGTTTGTGAAGGGCCAATCTTGTCTCCTGAATCTGACTGACTTGTTTGAAACAGTCTCCAGGGCTGTGGACGAGGGTAAGGCGGTCCACACAGCCTATCTGGACCTCGCCAAGGCCTTCAACACCACCCCCCAACTCTGGAATCATAGACAAACTTACTAAGCTGGGCATAAATCCCTACGTCACTCGATGGGTTACCCATTGGCTTACTGACTGTAAAAGTATCCAACTCCAAATCCAGCTCCAGTCAAGTGGAGTACCTCAGGGTTCAGTGCTGGGACCACTCTTGTTTGGCATCTACTTCTCTGAAGTACAGGCCAACACTAAGGGACTCTGGCTAACAAAGTTTGCAGATGACTGCAAACAGAGTCATTATTGAATCCCCAAATAATGTGGATATTCTACAAAAGGGCCTTACAGAAACAGATGCCTGGTGCCAGAGCCATGGGCTCAAGCTTAATGCCAAGAACCTTGAAGTTATGTACTCACCATAACGTTTGATGTATGTGGTCCATCTCGCCTCACATTCTTACTCATGGGTTCAGAGCAGAGCATCGGATCCGACTCAGCCAACCTAATTTTTCTAGCACGAAGTCTCTAATTGGCTGGGCTAACCTGGTATCCCATGTTGCACTGCTCCATAGCCCCAGATCTAGTTTGCAGCAATCCACAGTCACACCCCATGCACAATCACATTCCAGGAAGGTAGAACACTATCCAGGGTAGTAAAGAAAAAACAACCAACATTGAAGGGTACTCAAGACCAAATGTCGCCTCCAAATCCTCCAGGAGGGGGGAAGGTGGGAGGGTACGTAAGAATGTGAGGCGAGATGGACCACATACATCGAACGTTATGGTGAGTACATAACTTCTAGATGTTATGTGGTCCAATCTCACCTACATTCTTACTCACGGGACAGCGTCCCCAGCACCTCTATCCTGGGAGGCTCAAAGGAAGATACTCCTGAGAACTGTGGAACCAAAGGAAGCCTGGTCCCTAGAAGCCACATCTTATTTGTAATGAGTAATAAAGGTGTGAGGAGAAGCCCACGTGGCCGCAGCACAAATATCATCCAAAGATAGCCTGGAATGGTAAGCTACTGAAATGGAAACAGCCCTGGTAGAGTGAGCCTTGACGGGGAACAGTAAATTTATGGCTGCTGATGCATAGATATAGGAAATGGAATCAGAAATCCATCTGGAAATTGTAATCCTAGAAATCGGGGAACCTGTTCTATTTTCAGAAAAGGACACACACGGTCAGATTTCCGGAGTTGTTTTGTCCTGTATAAGTAGAATCGTAGCTGCCTGTGCATGTCCAACTAATGAAATCTAAACTCTGCCTTGCTGGAAAATTGAGGGAAGAAAACTGGCAGCTCAATAGACTGATTGAGATTAACAGTAGATGTAACTTTAGGAAGAAAGGACGGATTAGGTCTCAAGGAAACCCTGTCCTTATGAAAGATTAAATACGGGGCTTTGATGGACAGAGCTTGAATCTCCGACACCCGTCTGGCTGATGTGATGGCTATTAAGAAGGCAGTCTTCCAAGACAGAAATTTTAATTCACAGGTAGCAGCTGGCTCGAAAAGTGGGGAAGTCAGGGCTTGCAAGACAAAGTTTAGATCCCATGGCATGGGTTCTGACACAGGAGGCCGTAGTAACAAGGTGCCCCTCAAAAAGGCCTTACAGAGTTTATGAGCCATAAGAGAGGGTTCGTAAGAGGTATGAAAGTTAGAAATAGCGGCCAGCTGGACCTTAATGGTCGCAGGAGCAGAACCCTGCTGAAACAGCATGGATAAAAAAAAAAATCCAAAACAGCAGGAACAGGGGCTGTGTATGGGTCCAGTCACTGGGAATGAGCCCAAATAGAAAATCTTTTCCACTTGCTGGAATAAATTTTCCTGGTGGAAGATTTATGAGAAGAGGATAAAATGTGTACTACCTCAGGTGAAAAACAATGAAGTCTGACTAAGGATGGAAGTGGAGTAGCCAGGCTGTCAACCTGAGGGTCCGCAGGGAGGGATGGGGCTGTCCCGACATGTGTCAGTAGGTCTGGCGCTGGGTCCAGAATCCAAGGACTGTCCACTGCGTACTGATGAAGAAAGGAGAACCAGACTTGGCGAGACCAGTGTGGGGCAATTAGAATCATCTTGCTTCCCAAGGATATGGCTTTCTGAATCACTCTTGGTAACAGAGGAAACGGAGGGAAAGCATAGAGCAGACCGGGGGGCCAATTGTGGACTAGAGTGACTGGGTGACTCCCCCTGTGGGGGGACCAGTGTGAAGTAGTTGCTGCACTTGGCATTGAGGGGATTGGCAAAAAGATCGCAGCAAGGCTGACCCCACCTGCTGAAAATCTGTTCCGCAACATGGCGGTTCAGGGACCACTCGTAAGGCATCAGAATAGCTCTGCTCAGCCTGTCTGCTATCACACTGGTCTTCCCCGGAATGTGCGTTGCCACTAGGAACCATTGGGAAGACACTGCCCATTGCCACACTCACATAGCCTCTCTGCACAGGGGATAAGATCTGGTCCCCCCTTGCTTGTTCAGGTACCACACAATGGACATGTTGTCCGAGTGAATTGCAATCGTTCCCAGAGGGAGAGAGCTCTGAAGTACTCGCAACGCCAGTAACACTGCTCTCATTTCTAAGACATTGATGTGCAGATGTACCTCGTGATCTTGCCACGTGCCTTGGACCGTCCTGCCAAGATAATGCCCCCCCCACCCCATCTGGGAGGTGTCCGTGGTCACCATTGCAACAGGTGACATAGGAACAAATGGTTTCCCTTCGTCCGGGTTGGTGGAGCGCAGCCACCAACGTAGGTCCTGTTTGCACCGATCAGTGAGTAGGATCAAGTGGAACAGGGGAAATTCCTGAAAGGACCATTGGGTAAGGAGGAGCCACTGCAGAAGCCTCATGTGTAATCTGGCTAGAGGCACTAACATAATGGTGGCTGCCATGGATCCTAGGAGCTGTAGAACCCATCTGGCCTGAACTTTGAGGGGTAACAATGTGCGAACCTGACTCTGCAACACTCCTATCCTTTTCTTGGGGCAGGGACGCCCACATTCAAATGGTGTCTAGCTCTGCACCTATAAGTGTGACACGCTGTGAGGGCAGCAAGGCAGATTTTCCTCAGTTCAAGGTAATACCTAGTCGATGACAAAGGACAATGGTCGTTTCCCTGGCCTGAATGAGTAGATGCCTGGTGGGGGCGGTGAGGAGCCAGTCGTCCAGGTATGGAAACACTTGGAATCCTTGACGTCTCAGGTGAGATGTCACCACTGCCAAACACTTGAACACCCTGGGGGCTGTGGTGAGACCAAAGGGCAGGGCACGAAACAAAGTGATTGGCTCCCAGCCGGAAGCGTGACTCCTGGATGCCCTGTCCATTTTGATATGGTAATAAGCATCCTTGAGATCGATGGAGCACATCCATACTTTTCCCAGTAATGGAAAAATAGACTGGAGGGTGACCATTCGGAACTTGGACTTTAGAAGGTAGTGATTCATTCGGCTGAGATCCAAGATGGGTCTCAGGTCTCCTGTTTTTTTTTGGCACCAAAAAGAGTCTTGAGTAAGTCCCTAATCCGATCTGGTCTGAGGGGACAGGCTGGATGACTCCTTTTTCTAGCAACTTTGAAATTTCTAGTGTTGCGTGATCCCTTTGACTGGGTGGAACGTCCGGGATTCTCTTGACTGGAGGGGGGTCTGATAGCAAGGGGATGGTATAACCTCTGGTAACTATTCGAAGCACCCATCGATCCTGAGTGATACTTGCCCAGGCTTCCGGGTGCAATGAAATGCGGCCCCTGACTGGCTCCGGAATAGCACAGCCGGGCAACACATCAGGAACGATGATAGGAAGACCCACGAAAGGAATCACGGTCTCCCGAATTGCGAGGGCCTCCTCTGCCCCTGGGGCGGTGTCTTCTAGAATAGCCTCCCCCTCCTCTGCCTCTGGAGGGGGACTCACCTTGAGCGGCAGGGAGAGACTTCTGTGACTTTTTGAACCACATCTTCCCTCCTCTCTGAGCCTTGGGGTAAGGCCTAAAAGGGAGGGAAAAATGGACCCCTATGGCAGAGAGGGTCTTTCCCTCTTGCTCGCATCTGGTGAGGGTGTCTTTCACTTTGGTCCCAAAGAGTGAGGACCCATCAAAGGGGGAGTCAGTGAAGGAAGACTTGAAGGTCTCTGCAAAATGACACAGGCGCATCCAGGTTTGCCTCCTGAGGGCTACACCTGAACTAGCTGCCCTACTCGCCTCTTTGGCTGCATAAGATACGAGTCTCATGGACGAGTTGACAATCGAGCCAAGGGTAGACAACTGGGCGTTTACTGTCTGCACTAACGCCTCAGGTACGTTACCCATTAGATATCTCCTAACTCTAAGAAGATCTCTCTGGACCCGAGTAAAATGACAAAGATAATTCAGCGACCGTAGTGTGAAGGCTGCTGAAGAGAGGGTACACTTCCCGTACTGATCCATACTCCTGGACTCCTTGTTAGGAGGATGGACGGAGGAAGAAGGTTACTTCCTGCCGAGTGGCTGCCGCCACCACCATGGCATCCACAGAAACCCCTTTGGACAGGAACTCTTTCCCAGGGGGAGCTGAAACAAATTTACTAGGGCATCTGGAGGAGGCAGAAGATTGAGCCCCAAAGGCCTTGAGGAATACAGACTCCTCCTCAGAGGGGGTCTTGGAAGGCCAGCCTCCTCTCTGCCTCAAAATCTCCAGGATGTCGGAGAAAGAGACGTCATCGGAGGACGACTTGGGGGACCCCTCAAGGTCGGTATCAGAAGTGAGAGACTCGTCCTGGGAGTCTATGTGCTTCCTCTTGCACAACTTCTTTCTTGGGGGCTCCTCAGGCACAGACTCAGAGGGGCCCTCAGAAAGTAGGGGACCGTTCATGGGGGTATCCCCAGACCTTTGGGCTCCGCCATCTACTGATAGGGGGACATCAGAGGCTCTAGCCAGTGTGGAGGGGGATGGAATGACTGATCCGGGTGATGTAACTGAAGATCTGGCCAATGTGCTCCTCATGGCCTCGAAGGAGGGTCCCCCCGAATCAGAGGACTGACCGGCCTCTGTGGCCATGACCAGAGCCGGAGTTCCCCGAGCCGATGCGCCTAGAGGAAGGCTCGGAACCGACAAAAGTCCCAAAGTATCCCCCTCGGGCCCGACAGAGGAACCCCGAGTTCCGAAACCAGAGGACGGAGCCGATATGGTTGGAGCAGACGTCGGCACCGATAAACCCTTAGGAGGTATTGGGGCCGGCAGAAGAACATCACTCGGAGCAGAACACTCCGGCTCCGAAGACAAGGAGGTGCTCGGAGGAGGAACTATCGGTACAAGCACTGCGACTGGCTCCGGAGCAGACTGGGTCGGAACCGAAAATAATTTTGCCAACACAGGCGACTGCAGGAGCCTCTGAACCACCCTATCAACATCCAAATCAGAAAGTCTGGAGGATTTGGAGGAAAGAGAAGGCGACTGTGATCTCCTGTCTGGAGGATCCATGCCTAACCCTGGGAGACCGGCTCTGAATGGGTTCTAACAGAATTGGAGCAGAGGCCAATTCCAGCACAACAGATACCTCCTGCAGCCCAGAGGACAGAGGAGCCAAGGAGGTAGAATCCAGTTTGGCAGTCTTTCTCAGTGGCTCCGAAGAAACAGACAGAGCCGGAGATCTCTTTTTGGCCTTAGAAGCCTTGGACTTAGCTTGAGAACCAGAGGAAGAGTCCAAGGACTCCTCAAAGGAAGGCTTTGAAAGACCCTTCAATATAAGTTTGTTTTTCCTTTCCTGTAGCACCCTTGGACTGAAGGCGTGACAAAAGCTACAGGATTGTAGATGAATTGCCCCTAGGCAGTAAACACAAACGGAATGTCCATCTGTAATGGACATCTTGTAGTTGCATTTGGAACATTTCTTAAACCCAGGTTTATGTTCCTTTTGATCTTTCTGATCTTTAGACATACTGACAGGCACTTGTGCACCAAAAGAAACACAAAGCAACAGGACCCTATGCCCGAGAAAAACGGCTAAGGTGGGAAACTACAGCCAACAACAGCAGACAAGAATCTCTAACTTAAACGATTCTTGAATCTACTCACACACACTACACCAGGGAGAAAAACCACTCAACACAGAACAGGAATATTACACAACAACTAGACAACAGGGAGGACTAGGTCCTCTAAGTTAAATGGGCCTAGCCCGCCGGAACAGAGGGATACCAAAAAACACACTCACACAACAAACACGATAACTAGCAAGCAAAAATAGCTATTAAAATAGCTTTTGTGAGGAAAAACCACAATTTTCTGAGAGAAAAAAGAAGTTTTAAAGGTACTTAGCCACAGCCAAGCGAGACCATGTCCTAGCTACACGAGCGGCAAACGAGATCTGGGGCTATGGAGCAGTGCAACATGGGATACCAGGTTAGCCCAGCCAATTAGAGACTTTGTGCTAGAAAAATTAAGTTGGCCGAGAGTAAGAATGTAGGCGAGATTGGACCACATACAACTGTATAGTTATCCCCTTTGGGAAAAAACATGTCCCCATGAATTACCACATAGGTGGCAGTACGCTAAACATCGAAAGTGTGATGAGAGACATAGGGACACAGGTGGACAGTGGTCTCACTTTCGATAACCACATCGCCACAACAGTCAGGAAATCCTTCTATGTGGCACACCTCATCACTAAGGGCTTTTTATCTAGAAAAAAGGAGGTCATTGTCCCACTGTACTCATCCCTCATTAGACCCATTATAGAGTATAATGCCCTGTTTGGTATGTACCTCACAAGACATCTGCAACAGCTGGAAAGGCCACAGAAATACCTCACTAAAAGAATCACAGGCCTAAAGCAGATGCCATATGCTGACCGTCTTAAAAAACTCCAGCTATACTCTGTGGCATATCGTCTACTCAGAGCCGATCTCTGCTTAACATACAAGGCCATGTCAAACCCTGAGCTGTTGGACATGCTCCACTTAAAGAAATCCCAATCCCTCAGAGCTACACGCTCCAGGGATCTAAACCTTGTCATCACAATGAACAAAAAATGCTGGAGGGATAGGTTCCTGACCCAGAAACTCCCCATACTCTGGAATAGACTGCCCATACATGTCAAGCAGAGAGCCTTCTTGGCCTCTTCAAAAGGAACCTTGATGATTGGATGGGAGATAGGAAATTCACCCCGGGGATTATGTCAGTTGCCCAGGAAATTCACCCCTGGGATCATGTCAGTTGCCCTACTAGACAGGGGTCCAGAGAAGTAAATATTGTGGGAAGAAATATCCAGGGAATTGTTATGGCTAGGCTTGTATAGGCCCTAGGGCCGATAGCCTAGTACCAACCTATGAACAAAGAATATAGTTGGTGGGAAGGAAAAAAAAATACTTCTCCAAATAAATGACATGGAAAGAAATAACACAATGGACAGCAAAGACAACAGAAAAGTGGACGCTAATATCCATTTTTGTCACATCACCAAAAACATAACAATAAAATTAAGCATTAGGCACTGCACCATCAGTACACCAGTATTTGTAAATGACAATAAACTGCCATAAGTCAGAATAAAATTAAGCTTTATAATTGTGTAAAAAATAAAATGCCCTTATGTTCAGAGAGAATCCATCTCTACCACCATCATGTAGAGGGATAAAACCCCAAATGTATACCAGACAACCTGGGATCAAACGGTGGAAGAGACACTGGACAAACCAGGCAGGGGAAGAAGGAAGCAAGTGACCAACAAACTGGAAAGACCAGGAAGGGGAAGAAGGAAGTGAGCAGCTAATACCAGGTCACCCATACTGGCAGCCATCCCCGCTTGTTGCAATTGGCAACTCCTGAAGGAGTGCAGGTATTTCTCCTCTAACAAAGAGCGGAGTATGCCCATGCTGCACAGTGGTCAGCTACTTAGCAAGGAGGTTGGACATACAAAGTAGTATGCATACTTGAAACTCCTGATAACAGCTACTGTAGACCATACAGACTTCTGAGAGATTGGAGAGGGACAGTTCATAGGATCAGCAGACTGGCCCACTCCCTAACACCCAACTCTTTACCTACACCCTGTAGAAAAATGGTCTGGAGGGCTCTTGTCCAGCTAGAGTAACAAATGGGACAAAAGGTGCAGAAAGGGAAGATACTAAACTGAGCTTATGAACTTGCAAAAAAGTTTACAGTGACATTCAGAAGAACCACTTCATCTTTTACTTTTGACATTTCATATTCAGAAAAGAGGGTGTGATACTAAAAAAAAATTTCTGGTTACATGATTAATACCAAGCAGTATATTACTGCTCAGTGAATTTTTGCATACATCAGATTTGCATCTGAAAGCAATTTCTAATTGTAACAATAACTTTAAACATTCCATCCATTTCTGATAATCAGTAATGTTGTTTGAAATGAAAAGGGGAAGTTATATGAAGAGAACATCTGGAAATAAATTCTATGCATTTTGTTCGATTTCACGGAGTTATAAGTAGGGCAGGGTTAAGGGGTATAAGGCCCGGGAATAAGCTACTAAGGGGGCATGATCTGCAGGTGCCTGATTCATAGGTTCATAGGTTGGTACTAGGCTATCAGCCCTAGGGCCTATACAAGCCTAGCCATAACAATTCCCTGGCTATTACTTCCCACATTATTTACTTTCCTGGACCTCTGTCTAGCAGGGCGACTGACGTGATCCCTGGGGTGAATTTCCTTTCTCCCATCCAATCGTCAAGGTTCCTCTTGAAGAGGTCCAAAGAGGCACTCTGCTTGACATGTATGGGCAATCTATTCCAGAGTCTGGGGAGTCTCTGGGTCAGGAACCTATCCCTCCATCATGTTTTGTTTATTGTGATGACAAGGTTTAGATCCCTGGAGCGTGTAGCTCTGAGGGATTGGGATTTCTTTAAGTGTAGCATGTCCAACAGCTCTGGGTTTGACATGGCCTTGTATGTTAAGCAGAGATCGCCTCTGAGTAGACGATATGCGACAGAGTATAGCTGGAGATTTTTAAGGCGGTCAGTGTAGGGCATCTGTTTTAGGCCTGTGATTCTTTTAGTGAGGTATTTCTGAGGCCTTTCCAGTTGTTGCAGATGTCTTGAGAGGTACATACCAAATGGGGTGTTGTATTCTATAATGGGTCTAATGAGGGATGAGTACAATGGGACAATGACCTCCTTTTTTTCCAGATGAAAAGCCCTTCGTGATGAGGTGTGCCACATAGAAGGATTTCCTGACTGTTGTGGCGATGTGGTTATCGAAGGTGAGACCACTGTCCACCTGTGTCCCTAAGTCTCTTATCACACTTTCTGTGTTTAGTGTACTGCCACCTATATGGTAATTCATGGATACATGTTTTTTCCCAAAGGGGATAACAATACATTTCTTGGCATTGAGCTTGGGCCCATGGCTCTGGGACCAAGCATCTGTTTCTGTAAGGCCCTTTTGTAGAGTATCCACATCATTTGGGGATTCAATAATGGCTCCCAGTTTGCAGTCATCTGCAAACTTTGTTAGCCAGAGTCCCTTAGTGTTGACCTGTACTTCAGAGAAGTAGATGCCAAACAAGAGCAGCCCCAGGACTGAACCCTGAGGTACTCCACTTGTCACTTGTCTGGAGCTGGATTTGGAGTCAGTTACTTTTACAGTGTGGGTTCTATCAGTAAGCCATTTAGCAACCCATTGGGTGACATAGGGATTAATGCCCAACTTAGTAAGTTTATCTATGATTCCAGAGTGGGGGATGGTGTCAAAGGCCTTGGCAAGGTCTAGATAGGCTGTGTGGACCACCTTACCCTTGTCCATGGCTCTGGAGACTGATTCAAAGAAGTCAATCAGGTTCAGGAGACAAGATCGGCCCTTCACAAACCCAAACTGGGTGGGGTCCAGTGTTTGAAGGTTGCCAATGTCTTTGTTTATAAGTTCCATGATAATACGCTCCATGGCCTTGCAGATAAGGCTTGTCAGACTGATGGGATGGTAGTTTCTGGGATCCAAGGTGGATCCCCTTGTGGATTGGGATAACTGTAGCTCTGCCACTCAGTGGGCACGAAACCTGAGGTGAGGCTATGATTAAACATGACACTTAGGTGAGGTGCCAGTTCATATTTTAGTTCATGTAGTACACAGCCCGGGATGTCATCTGGTCCCATGGATGCTGTATTCTTGGCTTTAGAGAGTGCGTTTTGTACCTGTGTGGCCGTTATTACTGGAATTTGGCAATCTTCCGGTATTGAGATGGGCCATTTAGGGGTGAGAGGGGGGGTGAAGTTGGCACTGAATCGATCTGCCAGGATATTGGCAATATCCTTCAGATCAGTATATTTAATGCCATTCTGTTTTAGCTCAGAGCAGATCTGAGCATTGCCATTTAGATTCTTGACATAGTTATAGAATGCTTTGTGGTTGTCTTTGGAATCTTTGGCAATTTTATTTTCGTAACTAGCTTTGGAGGATTTTATGAGGCATCTCAGTTTCTTACTGAGGCTAGTAAGGGAGTTTTTTGCATCATGGGATTTTCCTCTTTTCTGCAAAAGTTTCTTCCTTTTGTTGTAAAGTTCGTTTATGGCAGAGGACCACCAGATTGGCTTCCTTTTTTTGGATGAGAGCATTTTGGTTCTATTTGGGATGGCACGATTCATGCATGAGTGGATGTGCTCGTACAGTGCCTTAGTGTAGGATTCAGCAGTTGAACTTTCAGTTCCGTCTGCATGGGTGTCATGAAGTTTGTCACTTCTGACTTGAGTAGCATGAAGTTGGCTTTGGAGAAGTTTTTTATGGTGGTTTCTTTACTGGGGGGTGTGGGTGGGATGTGGATGTTAAAGGTGATTAGCTTATGGTCAGACCTGACTAACGAGGGGGTGACCATAGGTATGGAGCATTGATTTCCCATGTTGGTAATGACCAGGTCTAGGATATTGGAGCCCCTGGTGGGACTATGGATTAGTTGATCCAGGGCGTTGGAATTTATGAATTCCAAGAACCGTTGCGCAAAGGTGTTGGGACATAAGTAGTTTTCCCAGTTAATGGCAGGGTTGCATTAGTGCAACATGAGCATTGATTTAAGAAGCAGTGAGGAAATTTTGGTTTCATAAATGAATGCCCATATTGCATTTGACCCCTGCAGCAACCATTGATAAAACACCTGAAGACGTCTCAGACAGTTTTAACAGATTCTTTACTGAGACAATCCAAACCCTAGCTAGCCAACTACCTCCAAGCTCCCCTGGCCCTGAGGACACCACCCCTAGAAACCAATTCTCATTCCGATTCCAACCAGTTGCCACTTCACTTATCTGTAACTTGATCAAAAAATTAAAACCAACTACACTCTCTACTGATCTACTCCCTATCTACAAAAAGCAGCTGATGCCATTGCCTACCCCATCTCAATACTAATCAATCGAACCATAGTAGAAGCCAAAATCCACCCACCATCTGGAAAATATCTTATGCAATCCCACTTCACAAAGGAGGTAGCTCTACTGAACTATCTAATTATAGGCCAATAGCTATATTATCTCCACTTGCAAAGATTATGGAAAAATGTATTCAAAGACAACTGCTGCACCACCTAAGTCAGAATAACCTTATGGCAGACTCCCAGCATGGCTTCTGACCTCACCACATCACTACTTCAGCCTTCCTAGTCTTCTCAAACACTATAAACCATAATCGCAACCATAATAAAATATCCTCTGCCCTCTTCTTGAATCTCTCCAAGGCATTTGATATGGTTGATCACCAACTTCTAATACACACCCTGAAAGCATTCTGTCTAGAAACTAAAGCCCATCATTGGTTCGAATCTTATCCGAGTGGCAGACAGCAGGCTGTCCTTTGACAAAACAAACCTAACCTCCTACCCAACTCCCTTGGTGTACCCCAGGGTTCTATACTAGGGCCCCTTCTGTTTTCCATTTTCATCAATGACCTCTATACTGTTCTTGCAAAAGTCAGCTGTATCCAATACACTGATGACTCCACCCTGATCTGCACAGCCCCATCCCAGACTGAACTATGGTCAGCTACCCAGAACAACTTCAACATAATAGAAAACTGGCTTTCTGGTCATCTGATCTTAAATCCCAAAAAAAAAACAACTGTTACTTTTCTCACCAACTCAAGTCCACTGCATTTACCTTTACCATAAAATCTAATAATGGGACTATAATCTCCCCAAATAGGTGTTATGGATAACAATCTTAAATTAGACCTGGATGTTAATCAAATCATCAAAACCATCAATAAAAAATTAGGATCACTTTACAGGATAAAAGCCTTCTTAACCCCACCTACTAGAATTGCCATAGCTTGCTCTCACCTACTTTCAACTCTCCTGTATGCATCCCTTTACTCTCTAATCTAAACAAGTCTGTTCTTAATAAACTCTCCATCTGCTACAACCACATTGCCAGATTTGCCACTGGTCTGCCTTATAGAACACACCACTGCATCAATCTAAACCAGCTTGGGTGGCTAGAACTGCCCAACAGGATCCAGTATAACTAACTGATTATGGCTTATAAAATCCTTTACAATCCAGACAATACTCCAGCATTTAAAAACATTATCACCCCTTATAACAATCCCAGGCCTCTTCAATCTTCTAACAGACTGCTAGTTCAAACTATCAAAACTAATAACAAAGCCGGTGACTCTCTATTTGCCAACTCTGCAGGTAGATCCTGGAACTCACTCCCAGCTGATATTACTTTAGTTACCACCCTGAGTCAAATTAAGGTAAGACTCAAACAATATTTGACACTAAACTGGCTATGTCAATGTACCAAACCTGACTAACTCTACTCTAGTACGAGTTAAAAACTGTCATTTAGCTTAGTTGTGTTTCTTAAACCGGACTGGTATTATCTTTAAAATTTGGAATTTGTACAACTTGTTAAAGTATGTAATCACTGTATATACTTACCTGTAATCTTAACTGTTACCTTGTAATCTTAATTGTTTTCATTGGAGCTTTTCTCCCCGGGCTTCTGCTGAAAATGGACATATATCCAGTCGGGCTATCCAGGTCAACAAATGTAAAATAAAAAATAAAAATATCCCAGACTAACATGTCTGTATGTACCATGATTATACCAGAAGGCAGAACATCTTGAAAAGCCTGCAATGCGAGTAGGAGAGCTATCATTTCCAGGACACTGAAGAGCAAATTGTCTTCTGGGGACCATGAACCTTGGACTCTCCTTCCCAAGAAATGCCCTCCCCCCAAATTTGGGAGGCACCCATGGTGACTATGGCTACTGGCTGAGGAAGAATGAAGGGATGACCTTCAAAAACTTTTTATGAATGAAGACACCAAAGAAATATTCCTTGCAAACTTTGGAAATCTTGACTGGGGTGCTTAGATGATGCTGAAGAATGGACCCCTGTA
Organism: Protopterus annectens; assembly: GCF_019279795.1. Classification (NCBI taxonomy): domain Eukaryota; kingdom Metazoa; phylum Chordata; order Ceratodontiformes; family Protopteridae; genus Protopterus; species Protopterus annectens. Next base: position 454,310,307 of record NC_056730.1, on the reverse strand, counting down.
TTGAAATAGAGTCCACTGAAGGACATGCATATGATAATAGGCTAATGGTACTAGTGTTATAGCTGCTGCCATCAATCCTAATGCTTGGAGGGCTAGTCTTGCTGTTGGATGAGAAAAGAAGATCACCTTCATTACCTGAGATCTGAGAGTATGAACCCTTGTCTCAGGAAGCAAAGCTATCTGGTTGGTCGTGTCTAGACAAGCACCTATGAACTCCAGGGTCTGAGTAGGTATACGCTGTGATCTGGTGTAATTGACAGACATCCAAATGACGACATAACTGCAGCAAATTATCCCTCACTTGAATCAAAATAGGAGGTTAGGAGCCAGTTGTCTAGGTATGGAAGCACCTGGAATCCCAGCAGTCTCAGGTGAGCCACTATGACCTCCGTACATTTGGTGAACACCTTGGGGGCTGTGGTGAGGCCAAAGGGCAGTGCTCTGAACTAATAATGGCAGACTCCCACCTGGAAGCACAGGTATCTTCTAGAACACCTGTTCATTTTGATATGATAATACGCACCTTGAAGATCCACTGAGCACATCCAGTCATTCTTTTGTAAAAGTGGTAAAATGGACCGACCCCTGACCATCCAGAACTAAGTATTTTACATACTGGTTAAGTATACTGAGATCCAGAAATGGTCTCAAGTCTCATCTTCTTTGGCACTAAAGTATCTTGAGTAAATTCCAGATCCTTGTTAGTCTGGGGGACTTTCTGGATGATTCTCTCTTGCAACTTTTCTATTTCCAAGGCTGCAGCCTCCCTCTGATTGGGTGAAACATTAGGGATCTTTTTCATTTGTGTTGGAGGAACATGGGAAAATGGTATGAAGTAACATCTGGAAATGAATTTCTGCACCCATGTGTCTTTTGCGATGGATGCCCAGACTTCTGGGTGCACGAATAAGCGCTCCCTGACTACCTCCAGAATGTGGGAATTGGGTAACCTTGAGGAGCACTGGTAAGGACCATCAGAGAAGATATCTCTGAAGCCCTGGTTCCATGTGCCACCTCTGCCATGAGGAACTATATTCTTGTGATTCCTGGAAAGGCACTTGGGACTTGCAAAACCACATCTTTTTACTACATTGCTGATTTCTGGAGAAAGATCTTTGAGGAGTAGAAAAAAGGATCGCAACCGCAGACAGGGCCTTCCCATCTTGTTCACTTCTTGAGAGCATTTAATTTTGGAGCTGAACAAAGATGATCCAAAGCAGCACTGATGAATGAAGACTTGAAGGGCTCCACAAAATCACACAATCACATCCAGGCATGCCTCCTGACTGCTATGCCTGAACCTGCAGCCCTACAGGTATCTTCATTTGTGTGAGGGATCAACCTCATGGACGCACTGGAGATGGACTGCAGGATGGCCAGTTGTGAAGAAACTTTCTTCTGGTCCTCCACAGACATGGACCCTGAAAGAGATTTGGGAAGATCCTTGATCAAATCACTTTGCAGCCTGGTGAAATGTGTCAAATAGTTAATCGACCAAAAGGCAAAGGTCACTGAGGCATAAATGTGCTTGCCAAATCTATTCAAGGCCCTAAACTCTCTATTAGGGGGACGGACAGATGAGCTCTGTTCTGCAAGCTCTCTTAGTGGCTGCTGGCACCACCATGGCATCTATAGGGACTCCCTTGTTCCAGTTGGCCCTACCTTTAGCAGGAGCTAAAAAACTGTCTGATCTCTTAGGTACAGGTACAGGTTCCACTGTACTGGGTTTCCTTCCATGCTCAGTGTGAAATAACACTGATTAACTCATCAGCTGGACAGATCAACCAAGACGTAGCTGGGCCAGGAAAGCACTGACAACTTTGGAGTCAAATCACAACCCCACAGAGCCAGGATTGATGGTTTGGAAATCATCCTGCTCTGAAGAGGTCAGAGCAGGTTAACTCAGGGGGGTGGATGGAGTAGAAGAACGAGCGGTTTTTGGATCCAACAAGGACATCCTTTAAGATCTTAGATTCAAGGGCTCTAAAACCACTCGTTGAATTGGAGAAGTAAATACAACATAATGTTGACAAGAGGGCACGCTCATGAGTCTGATGAGAGATGGAGAAGGAATCATCCCATCTGTACCTCAGCCCCGAGAAACTTCATCATCCTATCCACCTCCTGCCTCAGATAAGCTCCTAGAAGACCTCTAGACGTCGCCTGCAAGAAGGGTGAATGAAAAGTCAAAGTAAACTTTGTCATTCAGAAATCACAAAAACTGAATGAAATTCGTGTCTCCAGACTCAATGTGCAGACAACATACAGACTATTTTTACAGACATTTACAAATGTAACACCTGGCTATTACATCACGGACATGCAGGTAGACAGACTAATATTGCACATAATTAGAAACACATTTTAAGACTTTTCGAACTGAATACTTACTTGCATGAGACTTTAGTATCGCACAGGTACTTGGCTAAGACATTGCATTGACCCTTGCACTGAAAGAGACATTTGAGTATTGCACTGTGAACATCACAGTATTGCAATATGGACCTTAGAGTATTGCACTATGGTTAATTTACGAATTTGCATGTATTGCATTGAAAGAAGAGAGATTTTACTGCATTGCTACTGCCCTAGATGGCTTATAAGTTACAGTCATGGTGAATATTGCACTAATTAGATGAGACTGGTAACCAGGTTCTTGCATAATTTGAGACAGTTTCTACTTACCCAGTTGGACATCATGGAGTGTAATGTTTATTTAAGTTCAGCAGCCTGATGACATTAGGGAAGAAGCTAAGGAGATATCAGATCCCGGGTGAAAATTAGACATTGGGTCCAAGGAGACTTGAATCTTGATGTAGTAGGATCCGAAGAAGGAGTCAAATCCAATGTCTTGGTAACTTGGTAACTTTAGCCAGTGGCTCAGAAGTCTGAGCCAAATGGGGAGAACGATCAGATGCCCGTTTCCTGGGCTCATTTTCTTTCACAGCCGAGTCAGGTTCCCCTTTGCTAGTTTTACTAGAAGGCGTATGAGGCCCAGCCGAGGCAGAAGCAATGGTAGAAGGTAGCAAACTTTTCAAAACCAGCTTATTCCTTCTGTCAATTAAAGCACTGGAGTTGAACCCTGAACAAATAGAACAGTACACATCTAGGTGGGAAGCACCCAAACAATACATGAACTCCTTGTGGCATCTGAGTTACGGATCTTATGCCCAAACAAAGTGCACTTTTAAAGACCCTAAGCTTGTCAGCCACATTTACAAAACTAACCTAAGGTACAAAGATGAGAAAGAGACTTTAAGGAAAGAAAATCCCAACAATGGTATATTTAAATGAAACCCTAAACTGGGTAGACAGAAGGAAAGAATACTAACAACGGTGTGGAGAGTACCCTAACACAGGTAGGCCTGACAAGAAAGACACAAAAAAGGGAAAAAGTAATGGGTAAAAGTCAATAAGTTCAATTTAAAGGTAAAAGAAGGAAGAGAAAACCAATGCTAAGAATAAAAAAACTCACAAAAAGGGCTATAACACCATCTGTTAACCTCTGTAGCTAGACAGCAGAAATTCATGTTCAAACAATGTGGTGGCAAACAAGATCTGAGGTACACCAGGAGACTGGGGCATTATGCGTAAAGGCAGACATTCAAGAGCTGCATCCCTGAGTCTGGTAAAAGTGTCTGAGTTGGATCAGATGTCAGATCAGAGACCCATCAGTTGAGAAATGAATGAAAATGACATCAGATCCATTCTTCTGGCACTAATTTGCTACCAGGTAGGATATTCCTTCTTCAACCTGATATCACCAGAAAGGCATCATTAAAACCAAGGGGTATACCTTTCACCTTCAGTTCTTTCCCACCATCTGGCACGAGTGAACAAAACTTCAATACTCTGTAGTTTTCTCACTGTGAAAACAAACTGATTTTGGCTTCAGCTGTTGCCACTCTTTCTTAATCTGTTCAACCACTTTTGCAATGAAGCATCCACTGTTTATATATCCCAAAATTGATTTACATGACAAGCACACCATCTATATGCACTGTCTCATCCCAGACAACCACCAAGATGCCTGCTTGTTATACAAACTGTTTAATACTGCAATTTCAGCTTCATGGCATACATAATTCGTTCAACAACTTGAAGTCAAAAGGAAGATGATTAGAGGAAAAACATGTTTCCTCATTTCCACACTGCACAAAAACAGCTGCAGCACAAATGCTTGTCCAGTTCTTCAAAGTGCTATCGCATAAACCATTCTTTGGTGGCATGACGACGATCTTCTTCCCCTGGGCAATATGCCTGGGATCAGCCTTAACCTTTCTGTACATGCCACAATACTGAAATTCAGGGAGGCTATCCTTGGGGATTACTTATCTACCTTTAATCTATATGCAAACACAGAGGTCTTCTGTTGAAGGCCTTAATATATACTCACACAGTACTTACAAAAGAATGTTACCTTTAAGGTTTACAGTGCCCTGTTACTACCAACTGTCTCTGGATTGTACATGACTGATCATTTGTGTAGCACTCCAGTGAAGGCTGCTGTTGGAGCATCTTTGTTGACTGTTTTGATAAAGCCCTTGACAACGTTCCTCCAGTGAAGGCTGCTGTTGGAGCATCTTTGTTGACTGTTTTGATAAAGCCCTTGACAACGTTCCTCTAGTGAAGGCTGCTGTTGGAGCATCTTTGTTGACTGTTTTGATAAAGCCCTTGACAACGTTCCTCCAGTGAAGGCTGCTGTTGGAACATCTTTGTTGACTGTTTTGATAAAGCCCTTGACAACGTTCCTCCAGTGAAGGCTGCTGTTGGAGCATCTTTGTTGACGGTTTTGATAAAGCCCTTGACAACGTTGGCAACAACTCTTATTTTCCTTTTTGTGTGGATACATACAACTCTGGTGATCCAACCCATTGTCTTGGGGATGCCGTTAACTGGTGGATTCCAGTAACACTGTAGGAAATCCTCTAAGGAGTGTTATAACAGTTGGCTCAGCTGGTCAGGTCTTTATCCCAACTAAGTTGCTGGTGAAATGCACAGGACCTAGGTTTAGACACCAAGAACCTGAGAAAAGGCTTACATCCTCTCTCCATAAGTATTTGTCTAAGAATCCCTTTGAGGAAGAAAAGAGGAGCAGGAGTACAGGGAGCCAGAGGAAACTTTCCAAAGAGGAGGTTCCTCCACCGACCTCTCCCATACCCTCATCCTGTGATGGAGTTAGCAGGTCTAGTTCACGACCTAACATTCGAAGAACATTCCAGCTAAGTTCATACACATGGTTTATAGAGACAAGAAAAAAGTTTATATATCCCAATATCTGCACTTTCCCGAATTCCCACTGCAGATACAGCATCCCTTTCTTCCCTTCATAAAGATGTCAATAAAAGTGAGCTGGTCGTACCCCAACAAGGCTTCAGCTCTACCATATAAATCGATCCCTTAAAGCTAACTTTTTCTGGACTGAGACCCACTGGTCTAACAATGAAAAGGGCTTTGGCAACTCATAAGAGATGGAAGATCCTATGCACCTTACGGAACAGTCTTCAGACTCTGAATCCAGAAGGTTTGCTCCCTGACGTAGGAATGTTTTTCTGCAGTAACTCTGGGCCTGCAAGCCACCAGCTGTACTGTGCGCTTGGCCTTATATAGGGACAAGCTATTCTGGGACTGCAAGGCTTTTAATGAGTCTCTTCTAGAGTTGAGACTAGAAAGCAGCAATTCACTGATAACAAGAGATTTATAGACAATCCTTGTGTTCTGTACATAACAGACAAGCCTGCATCATGGTATTTGGGTTCAATCTGTGGCTGCCACACTGTTATATTTATCACGACTTTCAAGTCAAATGTAATCACAGATGCTAATCCTCCCTTCCTTGAGAGGCATCATCACTTTGTGAAAGATGCGCATACACCAGTAATATAAAGTCTCACAAGCCCAGGTGCACCTCATGTCTAAACCTTTAGGGAAGGACACCAAAAAGGCCTCTCACAGCGAAGAAGCCTGGAAAGGGCCTTGAAGGCTATAAAGCTCAAGCCTAATGTTACCATTCCCAGTGGTTCCCAGCATCCCAGCACCAGTACTGATGACTTGCAGGACTGCCACTTCCTATGTCAGCAACAGTCAGGAACAGATTGTCTCCCTCCATGTAACTGCCAGGAAAGCCATCAACAAGGCTGCTCGAGTCATTATTTCTGCAGCAGAGGCACATCTTGCAGCTCACTGCTCTTTCTCCCTACTCATAACTCCAACAATCAAGTTTATCATGAGCACATGCAAGAGGGCAATCAAAACACTTCTTGTACAGGAGATGAGGATTTTCCTCCCACATTTACTAGTTTTCCCAAAGAACAGGAACCTTCCTTTGGCCTATACTACATCTTAAAAGATTCAGCTGTTTTACTCAGTATAAACTGACTTGTCAGCCCAGTCTCTACTGACCATCTTGCACAAAAGGGACTGGTTCCACATAATGTACATCAATGACACTTGGTTCCAGTTCATGAGACCTATTACAGGTTTCTTCATACTAGTGTGGATCCTTGCCTTTTGTCTCATCTGCATCAAATATTTTTAGCAAATTCTTAAAGGTGGTGACTGTCTTATTTGTGCAGCTGGAGGATCTTTTTGATCCTTTATCTAGAGAACTGGTTTCTGTCAACTCAGTTGCCAGAGTAACTTGTATGCCACAGGCACAAGGCCTTGTAGGTATTTGACCCATTAAGTCTGATGGTGAATCTGGAAAAGCCTCAGTTCTCCCCATTCAAGCTGGTGATGTTCCTGTCTCTAACTGGCTGCATGCTCTTTCTTTAGGCCACATAAATCTTATGAACACATTCAATTTTCTGGCTCATCCCAACTCCGTACTGTTCTGGTCTTTGTCTGAATCCTGGGGCTTGTGTCAGCACTGCCATTCTGGCAGTTTCACCCACACTCGGTATGTGGGTTTCTCAGGGGGATGTAGAATCTTTCAGGGATCAAGAACTAAACAGTCTCAAAGACCAGATTCCCTGTCCCAAAAATGTTGGAAGGAATATGACTGGTATTTCTATGTGGCTAACCTTTCCTTCGGTCTTCCTTTCAATCCAAAGTCAGCGTCAACACTGAACCTGGAAGCCTTCATGCTGGAGTGGGAAGTGTAGCTCCAGTTCTGGTTAACCAGGGGAACTTGTTCTCGGTAGGAACAGAAATTCAACATCAGTATGTTGAAATGAGAGCACTCCATCTTGGTCTTTCGAGCCTGCAGGGATTCCTCCTGGTCTTTTGCTAGTCTAGATAGATAACCTTCAGATTTCATTTTGCTTCTGGTTTCCTTCTAATTCAATAAGCAGGACGAGGCTCGGTATCACCTGCTTTGGCACGAAACCAAAATTTTGCACGAGTGGCCATTAGTTGACAGCTGTTTCTTGTCAACCAACACATTCCAGGTGTACTGTGTTCACGATGAAATTTTCATAAGGGCAGGGCTCAGACTATGAACAGGAACTAAAACACAACATTTGAAAAGAGACCTTTAAGGACTGTGATATCCTCAAAGTAAACCTCTTCACAAGTCCCAACTATGCAAACTCTCAGTTTTACTTACAGTAACCAAATCAATTCAGTAATGGACACTGTACTGCTGCACTTTTGATGGCTTTTAAGGAAGAAAACAGAACACTGCTGCAGTAATTAAATAAAACATGAATCTAGCCTTATCTGAAAAGTGGTGGCAGTGTTTCCACTTCTGGGGTAGTCACATGAAATGGATGCATAGTCACTTTAAAATGAAAAATGTAAAAAATTTGAAAAATCCAGAGATTATGTTTAGAAGAAAATTTATATAAAAAAACAAAACAAAAAAAAACAAACAATACTCACGTTGTCTACCTTCAGTATTTAACTTCACTCTACCACCTTCAGCTCTCCTCCAGCTCCATAGTAACCCATTTGTTCCCTCTCAGTGTGACAGGTGACCCATTCATTATCCATCCAGGGTGACAACAGTACTACTCATGCATTCCCTGACTGAAGCAACAGGCTACACTATTTTTTCCTCCACTGGAAGTGTTAGTTGGGCATTAGAAAAGTTTAATTTATGTGTGGGGGACCCATCTCCCTGCTTAGATTTCTCTCTGCAAAGGTGGCAGCTATGCTGGTACTGTTGTCTATGCATCCCTGGATTACATGCAGCATGGTGCCACTCCAGTCCTGCAGTCGCTACTGATGTTTCTTTACACTCCTACAGGGGCCAGCAGTGCAGCAGGTCAAGCCACCTCCCTCTTTCCAGGATGGGTAAGCAGACATTGGCTACTAACTTTCATAGTCCCTGTCCTTTCTTGTGCTAAAGCTGCTAATCAAACTCAGGTTGTCTAGGTCATAGTCAAGGCTTTACCTTTCTATGCCACAAGGCCAGGGCTGTTTTTAGTATTTTGATCTGTGAGTTCATGTACAGCAGTTCTACACTGTTCCAGACATTTCTTCAGTGATTCACACACACAAAAACCTCATCAAAGAGAGGATACATAAACAAGAACCAAATTAAATAAACAAAAATATTTGTAGGCATCTTTTTAGGCACATTAATTTTTGTTGGCCTCACTGGTCACAGCCTCCATGGTGCATAATTAGAAGTTATGTACTCACCATAACGTTCCATCTGAGTAGGTGTATTCATTTGTCTGCAACCTGTGGGTTATGGATCCGATATCGGATCCAAACCGGCATGGTTTTCCAGCTATGGATCCAAGCTCTCAGCTCCTCCCCTCACCCATAATGCCCTGCTCTACCCTCATGACCTCAGATCGAGTTTGCCAACAGCAACAACACCCTGAAAAGGGTAACAGATAATATGCAGGAAACTGAAAGGCCAGGGGGATAGGAGGGCGGGATGGTTGCAGACAAATGAATACACCTACTCAGATGGAACGTTATGGTGAGTACATAACTTCTAAATCTGAAGTAGGAGATTCATTTGTCTGCAACCTGTGGGACAGAGTCCCCAGCTACCTGAATCTTGGGCGGCCATCATGGAAGGATATTCGGGAGCACCATGGAGCCAAATGATGCTCTACCCCTAGATGCAAGATCCAACTTATAGTGGGAAATAAAAGTATGAGATGAAGCCCACGTGGCTGCTGCACAAATATCATCTAGAGGAATCCTAGCCTTGAAGGCTGCCGAGGTAGATACTGACCGGGTTGAATGGGCATGTACACCCTCCGGTGCGGGCCTTCCTGAAGCTTGATAAGCCAATAAGATGCACTGTGAAATCCAGCGAGACAGAGAAACTTTAGAAATTGGCTTGCCCAAATTAAATTTAGCAAAGGAAATAAACAACTGGTCGGATTGCCTATGACCAGCCGTTCTGTTTAGATAAAATCTAAGTTGCCTGTGGACATCTAATGAGTGAAGCTTGTATTCACCTTTGTTTTCATATTTAAGGAAGAAAACAGGGAGGTTAATGGACTGATTAATGTTTGCTTCAGAAGCAACTTTAGGAAGAAAGGACGGGTTGGTCCTGAGGTAAACACGGTCCGGATGAAATACCAAGTAAGGAGGTTTAGCTGATAATGCTTGAAGCTCTGAAACTCTCTTGGCCGATGTAATGGCTACCAAAAGGCTGTCTTGTAAGACAAGAATTTGAGATCCACCGTAGCCGCTGGTTCAAAGGGGCGGTCAAGGCCTGGAGAACCAAAGAGAGGTCCCAAGGAGGAACCGCTTGTTTTACAGGGGGCCTGAGAAGAAAAGTACCTTTAAGGAAAATTTTACACAACTTGGCTGACATAAGAGGATTAGAGTCATGGCCAATGTGATAATGAGAAATTGCCGCCAGTTGTACTTTGACTGTGGAACTGCTGGCACCATCGTTAAAAAGAGTGGTTAGAAAGTCAAGCACTAAGGGAGAGGAACCGTGAAGGGATTCAGGCCTTGCCGCTCCACAAAGAAAACCGTTTCCACTTGCTGCGGTAGACTTTCTAGTGGACGGTTTATGAGCTGCCACCAGAATTGCCTTAACAGGTGACGAAATACCGGGAGTCCTGATCAAGAGTGGAACTGGAGCAGCCAAGCGGTCAGCTTCAGGTTGTCAGATTCGGAGGAGGTATGCAGGATGGATGGGATATCAGATCCGGAATGGGATCTAGAATCCAAGGAGGATTCACCGAGTGAGACCTTAGAAAGGGGAACCAGATCTGTCGAGGCCAAAGCGGACAATGAGAATCATTCTGCAACCCACCCAAGAGGCTTTCTGAAGAACTTGGAGCATCAGAGGCAAGGGTGGATAAGCGTAAAGAAGACCGGGTGGCCAAGCATGCACCAGAGCGTCTCTTGGAGAACCTCCTGGAGGGTATCAGAGCGAAAAAACTGTCGCACTTGGTGTTTGAGGGAGAGGCAAAAAGATCGCATGAAGGAGTTCCCCACAGTGCGAATATGCGTTCCGCTACTTGAAAATTGAGAGACCACTCGTAAGGGGTCAGAATGGTGCGACTGAGCTTGTCCACCAGGATGTTGGACCGACCGGAATGTGCGCTATTAGAAAGCGGTTGGTGGAGATTGCCCATTCCCAAACTCTCATGGCTTCTCGACAAAGGGGTAAGACCTTGTTCCCCTTGCTTGTTGATGTACCAGACCACAGACATGTTGTCCGATTGAATCGCAATTGTTCCCAAGGGAAGAAAGTCCTGAAGTGCTAGCAACGCTAAGAGCACTGCTCTCATCTCTAGAACGTTGATATGCAGTAAGGTCTCTGTATCGTTCCACGTGCCTTGGACGGTCCGGCCCATAAAATGCCCCCACCCGAGGCGGGAGGCATCCGTGGTCACCGTGGCGAGGGAGAAGCACAAAATGGGCGGCCCCGTGGAGATCTGGAGAGTGAAGCCACCACAGGAGGGACCACTTGCAAGCCTTGCTGATCGCAATGGGATGATGCATAGGGAGAGCAAGGTATGACCACTGTACTAAGAGAGTCCACTGGAGGATGCATATTGAGCCTGGCAAGAGGGAGAAGTGCTATAGCAGGCGCCATGGACCCTAGAGCCCTCAGGACCAACTCCGGGAACAGAACTTGAGTGGAGAATGGCCCGCACCTGGAGCTGCAGATTTTGAACTCTGTCCGCAGTGAGGAAGGCTCGTAAACTCCTTGTGTCTAGCCTGGCCCCTATAAAATCTAAGAGCTGTGTGGGCGCCAGGTTGGATTTCTTTGTATTTATTGTAATGCCCAGAAAGGGAGCAAGATGGAGAAAGGAGTCTCGCGCCAATAATAGTAGATGCCTTGTTGGGGCGGTAAGAAGCCAGTCGTCCAGGTAGGGAAAGACCTGCACCCCCTGAAGCCTCAGGTGGGCCGCTACCACTGCTAATACTTTGGTGAACACCCTGGGGGCTGTGGTGAGACCAAAGGGAAGGACCCGGAACTGGTAGTGAGTGGCTCCCAGCCGGAAGCAGAGGAACCTCCTGGAGCGCCTGTCCATCAGGATGTGGTAGTACGCATCTTTGAGGTCTATCGAGCACATCCAGTGATTTTCTCCCAGAAGGGGGAGAATAGAATGCAGAGTGACCATTCGGAATTTTTCCTTGGGGACTGCCAGATTCAAGAGAGAAAGGTCTAGAATTGGTCTTAGTTCCCCCGTCTTCTTTGGCACTAAAAGAACCTGGAGTAGAACCCTGATCCGATCTGGTCTGGGGGGACGGGCTGGATGGCTCTTTTCTTTAGCAGATGGCCAATTTCTGCCAAAGCGGCCTCCCGTTGACCGGGTGGAACGTCTGGGAGGGACTTCAACTTTGGAAAGTGAAGAAAGGGATGGTATCCTCTGGATATAATTTGGAGAACCCAGCGGTCTGATGTTATGGACTCCCATGCCGCTAGGTGCCCGAACGTCCCCGACTGCCTCCAGAGTGGAGCAGCCGGGCAACCTCAGGGTTGCTGCGGGCCGTTCAGAGAAAGGTTCCCTGGACCCGAAGTTTCTGGGAGCCCCTCTGCCTCTAGGGCGGCGTCCTCCCTGTCCTCCTCTGCCACGGAAGGACTGGTTGTCCGGAGCAGGCTGGGACTGCTGCGACTTCCGGAACCACATCTTCTTCTGACCCTTTTGGTTCCTAGAGTAGGGCCTCTGGGGTGCAGAGAAGTGGATTCCGACGGCAGACAGCGTCTTCCCGTCCTTCTCGCTCTGGGTCAAGGTTTCGCGAACGGTTTTGCCAAAGAGGGCAGAACCATCGAAGGCGTTGCAAATGGCGCTTTGAAGGGCTCAGAAAAATCGCAGTGACGGAGCCAGGCCTGGCGATCTAGTGACTAGGCCTGCCCTGCGGCTCTAGCGGCGCCTTCCGTGGCGTGGGAGAGTAGCCGCACAGAGGTATTAGTAACTGATCTAAGAGTGGCCATGCGGATGGAGTGCAGCACCCTGTCCTCCTCCGACATGGACTCTGGGGGAGATGCAGCGTATTCTTTAATGAGATCTCGCTGCATCCTAATGACATGTGCCAGGTAGTTCAGCGCCCTTACGAGAAGGTCGCTGAACTAAACATCCGCTTCCCCAAGCGGTCCATCATCGAGACTCCTTGCTCGGGGATGGACTGAGGGACTCTCCTGAGCAAGTTCCCTCTTGGTGGCATGACCGCGTCAACATGGCATCTACCGGAGGCCCCTTACTCCAATGGGCACGGTCGGACGGTGGGCTGAGGATCCTATCGGGCCTCTTAGGAATTGGCTCCACGGTGTCCGGTTCCTTCCACGCCCTGGTGGTAATGAGGTCCACCAGGGGGTCGGCAGGAGGGGACACCCAAGAGGTAGATGGGCCCGCTTCAAATGCCTCCAAGAACACGGACTCGTCCGAGGAAGACTTGGGGGCAGAACACCCCCTATATGGAGCATTTCCATGATGTCTCCAAATGAGACATCCTCGGGGGGTGACCGTGGGGAGCCTTCCCCTTCCTCCAAGTCCGTGTCTTCCGTGAGAGACTCGGGGGAGTCAATGTGCCTCCTTTTGCACGTATGCTTGCGAGGAACATCCTCTGGGGGGCTGTCAGAGGACTCCTCACAAGCAACTTGTTCCATTGGAGCAGCTTGGGGCACAAGCGGGCTGTCCCAAGGGCCGGATGGTGGAAGCCTGGCCCAGTGCAGAGGGAGCGGGACGGAGCTGAAACAAGTGCCGGGGTCCGGAGACCCTCAACAGGGCCCTCTCCACTACATCAAACGCAGAAGGGAGCTGACCTCGACCAAAGGATCCGACAATCGGCTCCCCCTCGGATCCGAAGAGTGGATCGAGCCGGCGCGGCGCCGGATCCGAAGGACAGTGCGCTCCGACACAGATGGCGCCAAAGGAGCACTGATCCCCGGATCCGAGGCTCGGATCCAGGCTCCGAGAGGTCGGATCCGATGCACTCGAGGGCAGGGTCGGATCCGGCACAAAGTACTATCGGCGCCGACCCACCCCAGCTCAGCTGCTCGGCTCCAGCTGCTCCGAACCCGGATAGCGGGTCGGAGAAGGAGCAATCGGTTTGAAAAAGGGTGTTGAGCTCCCCCCCAGAGGGGGGGGAGGCAAGAGCACTCTCATCTGCATCTGGGCCTGGATGAACCTTCTCATCATCCGGTCCAGATCAGCATCCGAAAGGCTATACGTGGATCTCGACGAGGCTACCGAGGTAGGCCTGGAGTGCCTCCTCGATAGCCTCGATGGAGATCGGGTCTCCTCCTCCTCAGGTCCCGGTGAAAAACACACTGGAGACCGGAGCCGAGAAGGAGGAGACCGAGCCGACAATGGAGCCGACAATGGAGCCGGGGGAGAAGCCGGCAGCTGGCGGGCCGAAACAGAGGTCTGGGCCCGCCGCTTATGGTGCTTCTCCCTCCGGTCCCTTTTCTTAGCATCCCTCTCCTCCGAACCAGAAACGGGAGGTTGAGTCCCAGGAGGAGGAGGAGGAGGGGGTGCCGCAGAGGGAATAACCGTAGGCACGGTTACTCCCGAAGGAGCGGAGGTCGGAGCCGAGTCCGGCGGTAAAAGGCCCGCCAAAACAAGCTTGGACCTCCGCTCCTTCAATGCCCTGGGGTTGAACCCTGCACAAATGGAACATCCAGATGTGAGGTGTTCAACCCCACATCTAACACCGAGTGTGGCCATCAGCTGGGGAAAGCTTATGGCCACACTCGGAGCATTTAGAAAATATAGATTTGGGTTGGTCTGCCATCCCAATCTAAACAGTAGATACCAAACTAAAAGTAACTAAACAACAAAAATACACTCACAGGCCCAACACACACACACTACGCCAACAGCGAGGGGAGGGATATAACTTTTGGATTAACTCTAAAAAAGTAAAAATATCAAAGGGGAAACCTACACTTTCACACAAAAAATCAATAAAAACTTGAAAATTCTGAAATTTAAGACTTAAACTAGCACTTAGCTTGAGAGCTTGAGAAACAAATCCAGTCACCATGCGCGGCAAACGAGATCTGAGGTCATGAGGGTAGAGCAGGGCATTATGGGTGAGAGGAGGAGCTGAGAGCTTGGATCCATAGCTGGAAAACCATGCCGGTTCAGATCCGATATCGGATCCATAACCCACAGGTTGCAGACAAATGAATCTCCTACTTCAGATCATATAATAAACTATATTACTTTTCAACAACCCTGCTTTGCAAATACACATCTGTCACTGCCCAGGTGATGTTGCCCAGCCTCTGCTTAGTGTTATCTCAGCAGCAGGCCTCGCCGCCTTTCTCTCTTCAAGATAGGAAAACTGGTAACAGCTGCTGACCCCAACTCTCTCTGCTTGGCTCCTTGATCCCAGGTTTATTGGGTTGCAATCAGGGTTTCACCCTTCTGTGCCACGCAAATGACACAAACCAGATGACATTTGTGCAGCCATCACGTACAAAGCAGTATTTTTTTAAATCACTTGATGACTTCTGGGTCATCTTGGCACAATGGGCAAAGTCTAGAATGACGGGTCCCAATATAAACATATAAAACAGAACGTAGTTATTTTAAAGTATGTATGAAATAGATTAAAAAAACATTTTCTCATCGTTCAGTAAACTTGTGAGGTAAGGTATTTCACTGGTACATTAAACTTGTGAGGTAAGTTATTTCAGTGGTATATTACAGCTTCATAAGTAAATACTACACTGTCAATCTGCAGACTATTACAAGCCTAGTTAATAAAAGGTCAGAATCAAACCCTGTATCTTGTATTTGTGAGATTAAGACCTTAACCATTAAGCCACCACACCCCTTGGTATTAGGGATGGTGTAACTGTACTAGGAAATAATTATCAAACAACTTAACAGTGCAAGGGAAACTGAACTCACAAGTGAAATGTCACGCTCTTCATTAGCAATAACTTTTATTTCCAACCCTCTCACATAAAGCAGAACAAGGGTAGCCAATCAACATCTTACAACTGTGTAAGGTAAGAATTTGAGACTGACCACTCTGAGCAGTCAATCACAGCTGCTTACCCAGTGACTGGTCATTTAAGTAGAGACATCAAAAGGAGCAGACATTCCAATCTCCAGCAGAGGTTTTTCTTGCAGGTACCCTTAATCACTGGACAAATTTGTGGGCAGTATTAGCACACATTACCCTCAGCAACAAGCTGTTCATTCTGGTTGTCTATTTTTATTCTTATTATTATCATTATTATTACTTCAAACTGGGTTACGGATTGGTTGTGATTTTTTTTTTTTACTACTGTAAACTGGGTTAGGAATTGGTTGTGAATGACTGTAACAAGCTGAAGTACTTTACTGTGGTCATTATATCATTTACTTTCTTCATGATCACACATCAAATGAAGGGGGTAGTATGTATGAAAGTAAAGGGTAGTTCCATGATCACAGTTCATGTGCCTTTGCTGGGGGGGGGGGGATGTGCATATATGTCTGAATGCAATAACTTGAATGGCATTTCTGCACGTACAGAATATGGTTGCTATTTGGGAGGCATGCTGTGAAAGCATATGGTCATTACATAATCATTGCTGAATAACTACTGATATGACTTACTGGGGAGGTACAGCATGCATCTCTGATCAACAATTTCAAATGCATTACTGAGGTGACTGTGTATGTGCGGATATAGATATATGTATACATCTATATCTAACTATAAATACACATACACACGCATATATATATATATACACACACACACATGCACATATATATATATATATATATATATATATATATATATATATATATATATATATATATATACACATGTGCACACACACACACACACACACACACACACACACACACCTATATAATATATGTGTTATCTATATATATCTTCCCAATCAGGCATGAGAAGTAAGCAGATAAAGTATAGTTATATTAGATGCTTACCATAAATGTAGAAATTTGAGTAGCTTCACTGTTGCAGTAATAATGCTTTTGTTTAGTCCCCTCCCCCGCTATATACTTTCTGGTTTCTGATATCTTACCTCAGTGTCCCTGTTGATAGCTGGGTCTACCAGCCTCTACTCTCTTTTTCCACGGATAAGCAAACTCCAAAACCAGGCTGGGGTCAGTGTGGAACCACTTGCCTGTAACTCCTTCTGAGAGGAAGGGATTTCAGCATTATGACCTACCCTTTTGTTCCTCCCCCTCCCCTACTCCTATTTTAGAAACCATCAAAAAGTAAATCCCCTCAGAAAGATGAGTCCCACCCCCCACTAGATAGGCACATCAGTCCCTCCCTGCCACGTTGTCAACTGCCAGAGCCAATTGAAAATGGCTTTACTGGGTCATTGTCAAGACTTTATCCTTCTATGCCACCACAGAGGCTCCTTGCAGTAATAACTCTTGGGAATTCCTGCCTTGCAGAAGCCCAAGACCAGCCCAAGTACCAGAGACCTCACCTTCAATAGCCCAGCAGGTGTCCTCCCCTCTGACATCAGTAGTACAAAGGGTCATCAACCAACACCATCTTCAGTTCATACATCTGAAGTCTGATGCCACTTGCATGCACTTTTCAGTCTGTCCCAAGGCCTGAAGGATTCTTATTAAGTACCCCACTGATGAACTCTCATTTTTTTTCTCAACTACTATGTACTTCTATTGATATCAGAAAAAGTTAATATTTGGGGTGTGGAAAACAAATTCTGCATAGAGATTTCCACTCGGTTTATTTTGCCTGGGTCAGCAGCACAAAATGCTCAACTGTCCCCAGTGTACATTTTTCAATTCCTATAAAATTAAATTGAGATGAATCTTTAGCTAGGTGTCTGGAACAAAGATCTAGCTCTTCACCCAAGTACACTGTGGCATCTTCCAGTCTCACCACTTGAAAAAGGAAAAGTGTCGGAAGGAAAAAGAGCACTAAAAGAATCAACAACTCAGTTTAAATGTCCAATATCCCTCAGATACTCAAAATTGTTGAAGGAGATGAGGCACTTTTTCAGCCCCTTCTAAAAACATCTAGCAATGTGCAGGCCTCTGGAATAACCGTTTTGGGAGGTCACAAGGTCTGCCAAAGCACAACTATCTGCTCAAAATGAGCACCTTCTGGCATTTGACTGTTTCGAGCCAGTGGGCAGGCACCACCTTCTGACACCAGACTTTTGGTTACTAAAGGGAAGGTGGCATCCCCTACATTTTCCTCCAGGAGGAGATACCTGTGGATCAGAGAAGGGCCTCTGTCTGATCCACTCCCAAACACAGGCCCAAGCCACCAAAACTGAAGAAGGTGGTTGTCAGTTTGCCCAGCCTCAGCTGCATGGGCCAAAGCAACACTCTTCCTAGGCCTATCCACAGCATTAAATCCAGCTAGCTGGAGTCCTTATTGATTTCATGCGGTACATGCAGTGCTGCCCTAAAAAATGCACCAGGAATATTTCCTGTTAAAATGGGCAGTAACATGATCATTGTGAAGCACTCAATATATAGCTTGTTACTAGATTAGTGTATATTAGTGTATATTGACAACAACAAGATGAAATACACTACAATGATCATTATTCATTTCAGTGCCATCATGGACATCAGAGTTGTACATAGAAAATAACTATCTTGCCAGTATGGGTCAAGAAGTAAGT
Organism: Protopterus annectens; assembly: GCF_019279795.1. Taxonomy (NCBI): domain Eukaryota; kingdom Metazoa; phylum Chordata; order Ceratodontiformes; family Protopteridae; genus Protopterus; species Protopterus annectens. Next base: position 454,292,336 of record NC_056730.1, on the reverse strand, counting down.
TATATGTAAACCCACAGGGTAATTATATGATCACTACTGAATAATCATTTATATGGCTTGTTATGAATCTTGTATGCGTCTGACAGTAGCAGGCTCAAATACATTACTGTGGCTGTTGTGGATTTCACATTCTTCTCAATGAAACATCAGAAAGTACAGTTGTGTACACTTACCATAAATGTAGATGTTCAAGTGTATTCACTGTTGCAGTCATCACACTTGGGTTATCTGCCTGCAGGTAGCCCTCAGTGGGCCTGAATACCGAGTCTTGGGATTTCTGCATTGGATGCAGTCACCTCTTCCATGACGTCAGGGGGTATAAAACTTGCAGCAGACGACATTACATCAGTTTTTCTTGCCCCATATGTCAGGAGCCCCCAAAATAGGAAGCAATTACATGGTGTTGAACACCTCCAGTAAAAAGTAAATACCATTACCATAAGATATGGCCCAAAAGAGGATAGGTAGAAAGTATAGAAAAGTCAGGGGGCTGGAGGGGAGGGTAACCAGGATTGCAACAGTGAATATACTCGAGCATCTACATTTATAGTAAGTGTACACAACTGTACTATGTTCATGTTTCACTGTTGCAGTCATCACACTTTGGTTGATTCTCAAAGCTGAGGAAGGATGGAGGCAGTCGAGAAGTATTAGGGCTGGCTAGCAGGCCTTGTAAAACTGCTGTGGCAAATCCAGCTCTGGATTTAGAAAAGATAAGTAAGTGGTAATGATTGGTGAAGGTGTGTACAGAACTCCAGGTTGCACCTTCCAGATGTCCCTGGTACGGACTCCCCTGAGAAATGCTGTAGAGGTTGAGGTAGCTAGTGGAATGAGTTCTGATCCCCTGTGGGATAGGTTTTCCATGGTGTTTGTAGCAGAAATGGATGCACTGTGCTATCCATTTGGAAATGGTTTGCTATGAAATGGCCTTGCCCTCTGCCCCTGTAGCAAAGCTGACTAGCAGCTGGTCAGAATTTTTGAAAGGTTTAGTCCTGTCAAGGTAGAAGCTGAGCTGTCTGTGCATGTCCAAGGAGTGCAGGATCCTTTCCCCTTTATTCTGAGGATTAGGGAAAAAGGTTGGTAAATGGATGGATTGGTTTAAAGCCACTAGATACCACCTTGGGCATAAATGATTGGTTAGTGCTGAGGGAAACCCTGTCAGCATGGAAAATAATGAAGGGTTCCACAGCCATTAGTGCCTGTAACTCAGACACTCTTCTTGCCATAGTGATGGCTAGAAGTAAGGCTGTTTTCCAAGAGAGGAATTTTGACTCTGCTGCAGCAGCAGGTTCAAAAAGGAGGGAAGTGTGAGCTACTCTAGTACAAAGTTAAGGTCCCAGGCAGGGGTGGGATCTCTCCTTGGGGATCTTAAATTGTTAGCTCGTCTCAGGAACTGTTTGATCAGAGGGTGAAAAAAGAGAGGTGGCTCCGAGGGATGAATCTTAACTGATGAGAAGGAAAGGTCTTTGTGGAGCAGCTCTGCATGGTAATCTAGAATTTGAGGTAAGGAGGGCACGGATGTGTCCTTTCCTAGAGACTGGCTCCAAGAACATATCTTTTCCACTTTTCTGAATAGGATTTCTTCGTACTAGGCCTTCTGGCCTCAAGGATGACATCCAGCACCTGGTTTGCTGAGGGTTGCTGGTGTTCTGTTCAGGGAATAAGCCAGGCTGCAAGATTCAGCATTAGCAGCTGAGGATGCAAAATCTGTCCCTCCTGCTGGGACAGCAGGAAGAGGGTCTAATGTAGGTGCCAGGATGGCACTGCTGTCAGACTGCGTAGGAGTGGGTACCAGTGCTGGCGTGGCCAATCTGGTGCAATGAGGATTCTCCTTGGTCTGTCCTGCTTGATCTGGAGTAGTACTTTTGAGAGGATGGGGCAGAGGGGGAAAGGCATACATTGAGAGGTTTTCCCATGTAAGGGATAGGGCATCCACTTGCCATGATTGGCTGTGGGGATTTCTGGTGCAAAGTTTGCTCAGTTGATGGTTTTGGGGGGAGGCAAAGAGGTCCAACCTCTGGTGTCCTCCACCTGTTTAGAAGTTTGAATGAGTTGGGTTCCAGTTTCCACTCGTGTAGATCCAGTAGCTTTCTGCTTAAGTCATCTGCCAGTGAATTTTGTTTGCCTGGCAGGAACTGAGTTTGCAAGTGCACTTGGTTGCTCAAGGCTGTGTTCCACAGGGCCATGGCTAACCTGCAGAGTGTGTAGGAATGAGTTCCCCCCTGCTTGTAGAGACATCCGCAGGTTCCATAGTCGAAGAAGTGACTTGCGGCATACCAGACTCCGAATGGGTCTCAGCAGAGGCCTCCAAATATCAGGGGCTGTAAAGGCGCCTCATTGAGTACCGGCCTATGTGGTCTGTCCCTGTCTTTATCCTTACGTTTTTTCAGAAGATCAGTAGTCAGTTGGTTTATCGAAGCAATTTCAGAATACAGAGAACAGCAGCGAAAGAATTTAGCAACAAAGCCCAATGACGAATAGTTCGGGCGTTAAGGCACAAAACTGACAGTGAGGAATGTCGTGGTCTGGGCAAAGAATGAAAATCTCTTGTGAGGTATTTGCTTTCCATGGGGAAGACAACTGTTAACTTTTTCTGACATTGATAGAGCAAGAAAAAAGAATCCCCAATGGGGTACTTAGCTTTAGAAGAGTTCAGGTTTGAAACTCGAACAATGAAAATTTCAGGTAGCGGCCGACTGGCACTTGCGAACTGCTTCTGCTTCGGGCTCCCGTGCGGGAAGAAAAGCTAATGTAATGGCGTCGGCTGCATGTTTTATACCCCTGACGTCATGGAATAGGCGACAGCATCCTACGCAGAAATCCCAAGACTCTGGTATTCAGGCCGACTGAGGGCTACTTGCAGGCAGATGACCCAAGTGTGATAACTGCAACAATGAAACACTAAGAACATCTGCAGACCTATACATATAAACAATTTCAAAGAGGCAAATATTTCCTTCAAGTGAGGTATATTTAAATCTTGATATGCACAGAAGGTGAAATAAACTGCTTAAAACACATCTTGACTGAGCTGGGGTGCCATCAGAAGTAAAAATCATAATATGCTTCTCCAGAAACATTAACCCCCCCCGATGTAACCCGTCATTGCTAAAATTCCTTGGTTCGAAGCAGTTAAAGTGACAGAGTCAAATGCATTGCTGGGCTGTTTTACAATCCCTAAAGGTAGAACAGCATTCTTACGTGTACTTTATATCAGAGTACTCTGATCTTACTGTTTAAATGTTCTGTAATGAAATATCAAAAGGGGGCTGACATGTAGCATTTTACCAGGAGATAAGTGTAAAGTGTCACAGGCCTTCACTATCACAATATGAGAATTTACAATGTACCTTGTTTCCAGTGGGTCTTGTTTATAAATTTTGCTCAGTATACAGAACTGAGTAGTAGTCTATAACATATTTTCCCCGAGTTATTACATTACACCAGAAGTAAAAATCTTACATATTTCAGCAGAAAATGTGTCATGGATCAAATACCACGGTTTAAAGCCACTAAAGTGGTGGGGTCAAAATCAGTGCTCAGTCACATTAAAATCCCCAAGGTTGCAGTAGCAGACCTGGGTGGATTTTGAAGCTGAAGACTCTTGTTTCTACTTCCAAGTGAATTCTGTAGCTGAAAACCCTGTTATCACCTCACCTGTACATAATGAAATCTTCAAGTGAACTGACATATAGGGATTAAAAGGCTTTTGCCGTCATAGTCTGACATTTTGCATTATATACTGCTTCCATGGAGTGTGTTGTACTTCTTCCCAGTATGTAACAAAGGTCTAGATACATCTTTACTTACTGGTCTTTACATCAGAGGTAAAGCCCTTATGCATTTTAACAGAAGAAAGTTTTCCCATTTGTAACATGTTGTGACTCAAATGTCATTACAGAAGCACTTAAAGTGGTATGGCCAAATTCTGTGTTGAATTGCACTGAAATACATTATGGTAGAATAACATTAAATAACTGTCTTAGATGCAATTTAATAGCGGAACACTATTACTGACAAAGTTCATAATTAAACCTTAAAGGGGGGGGGGGCTGATATACTACACTATATACACGGGTAACAAATACAGGGGTTCATGGGCATTCACTGTCACAGTCTGACATTTGGCATTATACTTGTTTTTTTATTGACAACCCTGTATTTAACTTCTGCAAAATACACTACTGGTGTAGAATACATCTTTACTATGTTTTGATTACACTGGAAGTAAAAGAAACATATTTCAGCATAAAAAAAGGATTTTTCCTAGTTCCACTATGTCATGGCTCAAATACCATGGTTTCAAAAAAGTAATAGTGACAAATTCAGCACTGAGCAGCAATGAAATCTCTAAGTGTAGAATAGCAGTCCTAGGTGTGTCTAAATGGTTTCAGAGATGCAATCCTATATTACCAATACAACCAGTAGTTTTATACGGTCATGTGTGTACCCTATATTTTGCTGTTCAGGTCAAAATATGTATGTTTTGCATTTTTCAAAGTGAAGAAATATAAGTTGTGTACTTATCAGGACATTAGATTTATCTGGTCTCTGTCCAGATATTGGAAACCGGTGCACTAATTGCCTTGGTGCCTTTTTCTCCAGCAATGACTACTCCTTGCAAGCTCAAGCTCCTCCCCTATTCCATACACTCATGCACCTGAAGGAAGGGCTGCAAACAAAGTAATCACCATCGATAACATACAAGCTAAAGAAAGATAAAACGAGAACAATATCCAATCAGGACCAGTTTAGTGAAAGCCAGGTTTCTGGGGTTCCTACAGATCACATCAAAAGTGACTATCTGGAGAAGTAGTAGGTGGGTGGGTTGTTCTAGAGACCAGATAAAACTAATATTCTGGTAAGTACATACACTTGCAAATGTACTCTGGCTTTGTCAGGACACTGGTGGACAGAATCTCCCAGCAGACCTTGGGTGGTCAAGGACAGCAAGCCTTTAAGAATAGTGGCTCCAAGAGAAATGCGTTTTTGGTTTTTTGCTTCTTCACCAGGATGACCACTCAAAGTGCAGTTATACGGAATCTTGTTACACCTCAAGATCGCCAAGTACTTCTTCTCTAACCAGGATCTAAGGAATACCCTCCTGTCCATTGGAAATAATTATCCTACGTTCTCCCTTCTCTCCTGTACCTATAGGAGATTCAGTCTTACTGGATGTGTGAGCTAGAGACTCCATGTCTGTCTCAAAGGCTGGGGACGTACTGTGGATTCTTGCTGCATCTCAGCAGAAACATCCAAGTTAGGCTGGGCAGCTGAAGTATCTGGCTAGCTTTTTCTTTTTTTTTACTTCTTGGGTGGAAGTGGGGCATCAGGGGCCATGGATTCTGCCATATTTCTAAACAGGAGGCTCTTGAGATTTTAGGTCTCCAAATACGTATTCAGGGAAGCTAACCTGGTTCTAAGGGTTTTAGGGACAAATGAGTGACAAATCTTACAGCTACAACAATCATGCTCATCCCCTAAGCAAAACAAACACTGAAAGTGGAGGTCTTTATAAGGAATTTGTCTTCCATGGTCACACTTCCCTCTCTAAGATGAGATGAACACATGGGTACTTATCTGACCAAACTTTGTCAGTGGTAGCAGCATGACAAAGCAGTATTCTGACTAGCATTAGCAAAACTTCTGCATTCACACTGATGGCAAGGCAGTCTTAAGTCCATATTTCTGCTTATGAAACCCCTAAGCCTGTGGGCTGAGGTCATACACTGGACATGTGGTGCATCAAGGTGTTTTTTGGCTTTGGTATGTCAGCCGGACATCAGGTTGCCCTTGGCAGGATAATTCACAAGTACAGGAATACCATAATAAGAAGTTATGTACTCACCATAACATTCCATCTGAGTAGATAAACTTCATTTGGCAGCAACCTATGGGTCTTCAGATCCATATCGGATCAGAGCCGGCAGGTTCCAACAGCAGAGATCTGAGCTCCAAGCTCCTCCCCCTACCCATAATCCCCTGCCAACCCTACCTGACCTCAGATCAAGTTTGCCCAATGCAAAACCTGCACCAAATAGCCAGCCTATGGTCTGACCTCGATACAATCAGAAGACAACATAGTAATATAAACATCCGAAGGTCAGGGGGAAGGAGGGGGGGACGGTTGCTGCCAAATTAAGTTTATCTACTCAGATGGAACGTTATGGTGAGTACATAACTTCTTAATCTGAAGTAGTTAACTTCATCTGGGCATCAACCTATGGGACAGAGTCCCCAGCTACCTAAATCTTGGGAGGTCCTCATGGAAGGATGTTCCGGAGCACTGCAGAGCCAAAGGATGCTCTCCCTCTGGAGACCAGGTCCAACTTAATGATTTATAAAGGTATGAGATGAAGCCCAAGTGGCTGCCGAACAAATTTCATCCAATGAGACTCTAGAACGAAATGCAGCAGGTGTGGAAATTGACCTAGTAGAATGGGCGTGGACTCCCTGGGGTGCGGGCCGGCCTGAACTTTCATATGCTAGTAGAATACACTGTGAAATCCATCTGGACAGTGTGACTTTTGAAACTGATTTTCCAAAATTAGATTTAGCAAAGGAAATAAACAGCTGGTCTGATTGCCCATGACCAGCTGTTCTGTGTAAATAGAAACATAGTTGTCTATGAACATCCAAGGAGTGCAACTTGTATTCGCCTTTGTTTTGGTAACTGGGAAAAAAGACAGGTAAATTAATAGTCTGATTGATATTTGATTCGGAAGCAATCTTAGGAAGAAAAGAGGGATTGGTCCTGAGGGATACCCTATCTTTGTGAAAGGTCAAATGCGGTGGCTTGGCGGAAAGGGCTTGTAGCTCAGAGACCCTTCTGGCCGAAGTGATAGCAACGAGAAATGCTGTTTTCCAGGACAATAGTTTAAGATCCACTGAAGATGCAGGCTCAAAGGGAGGAGCTGTCAAAACCTGGAGCACAAGCGCTAAATCCCAAGGAGGGACTACCATCCTTCACCGGGGGTCTCAGTAGGAAGGTACCCTTCAAAAAGGCCTTACACAATCTGGTAGAGATCAAAGGGCCTAGGTCACTCCCCACGTGATAATGCAAAATTGCTGCCAGCTGAACTCTGACCGTGGAAGAGCTGGCTCCTTGGTCAAAAAGTCCTGACAAAAAGTCTAACACCGCAGGTAACGGAGCCGTAAAGGGGTCTAAGTTTTGTTGCTCCGCCCAAATAGAAAACAGTTTCCATTTGCTATCATAAAGCCTTCTAGCAGATGGCTTGTGGGCCGCCACTAAGATAGCTTTGACCGGGGAAGAGATACCGGGAGTCCTGGCTAGAAGTGGAACTGGAGCAACCAAGCCGTGAGCTTCAGATTGTCCAGATTCGGGGTCGGAAGGTCTACTGGGTGTGAGATCAGATCCGGTATGGGATCCAGAATCCAGGGAGGATTCACTAGATGAGACCGTAGATAAGGGAACCAAGCCTGACGAGGCCAGAATGGGGCAATGAGGATTATTCTGCTCCCCAGCTTTCTGTAAGAACTTCAGCATTAGAGGAAGAGAGGGGAAGCATAGAGGAGACCGGGCGGCCAAGCATGTACAAGAGCTGCCTCGGGGATTCCGGTGGGGGATTAGAGCGAAGTAGTCATTGCACTTCGTGCTTGTGGGAGAAGCGAAAAGATCGCAACAAGGTTGACCCCATTTGGAGAATATTTGTTTCGCTACTTCAGGATTCAGAGACCACTCGTACGGCGATAGAATCGTGCAATTCAGTCTGTCCGCAAGGATGTTGGACTGTCCCAGAATGTGTGTCGCTATGAGAAAGCGGTTGGTGGAGATCGTCCATTCCCACACTCTCATGGCCTCTCGGCAAAGTGGATAGGACCTGGTTCCCCCTTGTTTGTTGATATACCAGACTACAGACATGTTGTCCGTCTGGACTGCAATAGTCCAAATGGGAAGAAGGCTCTGGAGTGCTTGCAATGCCAGCAGCACTGCCCTAATCTCTAGGTCATTGATATGCAGCGAGGTCTCCGTATGATTCCACGTGCCTTGGACTGTCCTGCCTAGACAATGCCCCCCCCATCCAAGGCGAGAGGTGTCCGTGGTCACCGTGGTTAGGGGATGGGGCATAGCAAAGGGCCGACCTTTGAGGAGGTCTGGGGACTGCAGCCACCACAGAAGGGCCTTCCTGCACACCCTGCTGAGGCGAATGGGATGGTTTAGAGGATGATGCAGGAAGGACCATTGGACTTGGAGAGTCCACTGCAGTACCCTCATGTTCAAACGCGCCATGGGCAGCAGGTTGATGGCAGCCGCCATCGACCCTAGGGCCCTCAGGACCAACACTGCTGAAGGAGTTGGGGATTGAAGGATGGCCCGCACATGGAGTCTCAGAGTTTGAAGCCGGTCTGAAGTCAAGAGGGCTAGGAGCCAGCTTGTATCCAATCTGGCCCCAATGAAGTGTATGATTTGTGTTGGCAGAAGGGAAGATTTTCCTACAGTGACTGTGATCCCCAGCTGGGGAGCTAGACAAAGAAAAGAGTCCCTGGCCACGCAGAGTAGATACCTTGTGGGGCGGTCAGGAGCCAGTCGTCCAGGTAGGGGAAGACCTGAATTCCCTGGAGTCTCAGGTGGGCCGCTATCACTGACAAAACCTTGGTAAACACCCTGGGGGCTGTGATGAGACCAAAGGAAAGGACCCTGAATTGGAAATGACTGGCTCCTAGCCGGAAGCGAAGGAACCTCCTGGAGCGTCTGTCCATCAGGATGTGGTAGCACGCATCCTTGAGGTCTATAGAGCACATCCAGTCGTTCTCCTGCAAGAGGGGGAGAATGGATTGAAGTGTGACCATCCAGAACTTTTCCTTGGTTACGGACAGGTTCAAGAGGGATAGATCAAGGATTGGCCTTAAGTCCCCTGTCTTTTTTGGCACCAAGAAGAACCTGGAGTAAAAGCCCGATCCGGACTGGTTTGGGGGGACGTGCTGAATGGCTCTTTTTTCTAGAAGCTGCTGGATTTCCGCAGCTGTGGCCATCCTCTGATCAGGGGTGGGGGGACATCGGGGAGGAATCTGGGATTGCGAGGGGGATGAAGAAACGGAATTTGGTAACCTCTGGATATGATACGAAGCACCCAGTGATCTGTCGTGATGGACTCCCAAGCTGCCAGGTGCCTCAAAAAGCACCCCCAGACTGCCTCCAGAGTGGAGCAGTCGGGTATCCCCTCAGGGTTGCTGCGTGGGCCGATCAGAGAATGATTCTCTGGACCCAAAACTCCTCTGACCCCCTCTGCCCCTAAGGTGGCGTCCACCCTGTCCTCCTCTGCCTCTGAAGGACTGAGTGTCCGGAGCATCACGGGACTGTTGCGACTTCCGGAACCACATCTTCTGTCCCTTTTGGTTCTTGGAGAAGGACCTCTGGGGATCAGAGAAGTGGACTCCGACGGCAGACGTCTTCCCGTCCTTCTCGCTCTGGACTAACGTTTTGCATACGGTTTTGCCAAAGAGGGCAGAACCATCGAATGGGGCATTAGCGAAAGACGCCTTAAAGGGTTCCACGAAAACACAGTGTCGGAGCCATGCCTGACACCACATGACGCCCGCTCCGCTAGCTCTAGCGGCTCCCTCCGTAGCATGGGATAGTAGCTGCATAGAGGTATTGAAAATCGACCGAAGAGTGGCCATTCGGGCAGAGTACATCTGCTTGTCCTCCGCCGACATGGACTCCGGGGGGCGACCCAGCGTACTCTTTGATAAGGTCTCGCTGGAGCCGTATGACATGTGCCATGTAGTTCAGTGACCTTACCGAGAAGGTAGCTGAACTGAAGACTCACTTCCCAAGGCGGTCCATCGCCCAAGACTTCTTGCTAGGAGGATGGACAGAGGGACTTTCTTGGGCCAGTTCCCTCTTGGTGGCTGCAGCCACCAACATGGCATCTACCGGGGATCCCTTACTCCAGTGCACTCTGTCAGAGGGGAGACTAAGGATCCTATCAGGTCTCTTTGGGACGGGCTCCACAGTGTCCGGCTACTTCCACGCCCTGGTAGTGACCAGGTCTACCAGGGGGTCGGCCGGAGGGGACACCCAAGAGGTAGACGGCCCTGCTTCAAACGCCTCCAGGAACACAGATTTGTCCGAGGTAGGCTTTGGGGCGGACCACCCTCCTCTTATCCGGAGCATCTCCATGCTGTCTCAGAAGAAGACGTCTTCAGGGGGTGATCTTGGGGAGCCTTCCCCTTTCTCCAAATCTGTCTCCTCGGTTAAGGACTCAGGGGAGTCCAAGTGCCTCCTTTTGCACTTGCGCTTGTGAGGGACCTCCTCAGGGGGGCTGTCTGAGGAGGCCTCACCAGGCTCATGTCCCAACAAGGGAACTACCTTGGACGTTAGAGCAGGCTGTCCCTGGGACTGGGTGATAGAAGCCGAAGCCAACTGAGAGGGAGTGTGGGGCGGAGCCGTAGCTGTGGCTGGGGGCCTGGAATCCCTCGACAGAGCCCTCTCCACCACGTCGAAAGCCGAAGGAGAGCTGCTCTCTCTGGGATCCGAAAGCAAACCCTCCCTCGGATCCGACGAGCGGATTGGGGCCGGAGCAGACACTATCTGATCTGACGGGCCAGTATGCTCCGACCTGGACGGAGCCTAAGGCAGACTGACACCCTCAGATCCGAAGCTCAGCTCTTGGTTCTGAGAGTTCGGCTCTGCCAAAAAGGGACCCGACAGACTCTAGGGCGCTGTCGGCGCCATACCCGACACTATTGGCGCCGACACCTCCCCGGCTCCAACACTGCTCGGCTCCGAGGACTCCAAACCCAGGAAGCGGGTTGGAGAAGGAGCGATCGGGGCAAAAAAAGGGGTCGAGCTCCCCCCGGAGGGGGGGCGGAGGCAAGAGCACTCTCATCTGCAGTTGGGCCTGGAGGAATCTTATCATCTGGTCCAAATCTGCGTCCGTTAGGCTTCTAGTAGACCTAGAGGAGGCCACCGAGGTGGGACGGGAATGCCACCTCGATGACCTCAAGGGAGATCGGTCTTCCTCCTCCTCCGGTCCCGGTGAGAAGCAAGGTGACCAGAGCCAGGAAGGAGAAGGCTCGGAGGTCTTGGAGGGAGAAGCCCGCTTAGCTGGCGCGGCCGATGTAGAAGCCTCGGCCCACCGCTTATGGTGCTTCTCTCTTCGCTTCTCTTTTCTGGCTTCCCTATCCTCCTGGCCCAAGGTGGGAGGTTGAGTCCCGGCCAGGGGAAGGGAAGCAGTCGTGGGTACTGCTGCAGCTGCGACAGGCGCCACGGGAGGACCGGAGGTCAGAGCCGAGTCCAGGGGCAGAAGTCCCGCCAGAATCAACTTCGACCTCCGGTCCTTAGATGTCCTGGGGTTGAACGCAGCGCAAATAGTGCATCCAGAGGAAAGGTGTTAAACCCCAAGGCACAACACGCACCGAGTGTGGTCATCCGCTGGGGATAGCTTATGGCCATACTCGGTACATTTAGAAAAAAATGTCTTTGGGGCCTCAGACATCACTGGAAAGGAGGACACACGCACTAGGCCCCAACCACACACAGACACATGCCCTAACGCTCTCACGAGGGGGGAGGAAATAAGCTAAAATTAAAGAGAAAAACTACAAGGGAACGCTAAACACACACACAACACTCTTTTGACAGAAAAGGTAAGAAAAAGGGTCAAAATTCTCTCACAATTCTCGACTAACGCCTGGAACTCAAGGATCAAGCTGCTGGCTTCAACCGCGGCAAACTAGATCTGAGGTCAGGTAGGGTTGGCAGGGGATTATGGGTAGGGGGAGGAGCTTGGATCTCTGCTGTTGGAAACTGCCGGTTGGGATCCGATATGGATCCGAAGACCCATAGGTTGATGCCCAAATGAAGTTAACTACTTCAGATCAGTGGTTTAAGGAAAGGCACCTACCACTTTGATAAGTACATAACTTAAGTATTTTATCTGGTTCTGTATGGACACTGGTGGTTTCAAATGAAACTTGAGCTTAACTGTATACAAACTACAATGCTTAGTAAATGATGTTATGTAAAGTTGACCATGTAGTAGCAGCAGCCGTAATCTTTGAGAAGCAAATTTTGTAGAAAGCTACTGGATTTATCCTGCGCCTTGACTGTGTGCGCTTTTGGCCAAGTGGTCAAGGGTCTGTCATAGGAACAGTAACTAATGTAACTGGATATCCACTTGGATTTGATCTTGTCTGGTATTAGAAAAAGATGGAAAAAGTCGATCATCTTACCCAAGGTATTTTGTACTAGGAAGGTACAATAGAAGTTCTCTGTGTTGTTAGAACAGTGTCCAAAGAATGCCAATAAATAAATGGACTGATTTGCATTCACTCGTGCAGACATTCCTGTCTAAATAAAGAAAGGGTTAGTTCTAAGTGTGACCTAATCTTGATTGAAAATCACATAAGGGAATTTGGAAGACAGAGCTTGAAGATTTGAGACTTACATTGCTGAAGTAATGGCTATCAGAAGGATGGTCTTCCAGGTTGAAATTTTACATCTGCAGAATTCACAGGCTCAAATGAAGACTTGGTGAACCTCTCTAGTACAAATTTCAGAGCTCAAGAGGGAGCAGGGTGAATCATGGCTGGTCTGAAGTAGAAAACTCCTTTTAAAAACACTTTGCATACCTTATATGATGATATAGAGGAAGAAAATCACTGTTGAAAGGACGATATAGCTGCCAGATGAACTTTAACCAAAGAATAAGTAGCTCCGTTTTTGAATATGTCTGATTAGAAGGTAAACACATGAGATACAGACGCTGTAAAGGGATCTATATTTTGCTGAGCAGCCCTAAAAACAGAAAAAGTTTTCCATTTCCCTTTACAGAATTTTCTTGTCAAAGGTCTTAGAAAGTCAGTTATCAGGATCCCCTTAGGAGGGAGCGTCTGTTCGCTGGCCAACAGTGGAAGTGGAGAAACCCTGCTGTTAAGTGTAGGGACTGAATGTCCAGATGAGAGAGCAGACCAATAAGCTGTGGAAGAAGTCTTCTCTTGAGATGAGGCCACAGCAGGGGAAACCATATCTGGCATGGCTAAAATGGGGCTTTCCTCTGCATATTTTAGCTTTCTGGGGGAACCTGGTTATGAGTACAGACAGGAGGTCTGAGGGAGGCAAGCATGAAGAATGCATTTCTAGGGCTGTCCCTCTTGGGGGGGATGGCAAAGAATCTGTTAAATTTGGTGCTGAATGGTGATGCAAAGAGGTTGAAACAGGGTCTTTCCCATCTCTGCGGTATGTTGCAAGCTACTGTCTTCTTGAGAGACCATTTGTGTGGGAGCAATACTTGGTTGCTCAACCTTTCCACAATCACGCTGGATGTCCTGGTATATGCACTGCTATAAGAAACAATGCAACGATAGAAGGGAAACTGTATTCTACCTTGCTTATGTAACAGACCAGCACTATGTTGCCACAGTGGATGGATACTGCATCCTGGGGAGTAAATCATGAAATGCCTGCAACACTAGAGAACCGGCTCTCATTTTAAGGATGCCAATGTGTAAACTGACCTTTAGTGTTGTCTGTATAGCTTGGACCATCCTTTTTAAATAATGACTCTCCACCCCAGAATGGATGCATCCATTGTTATTGTGGCACTGGGTGGTAGCTGAAAAAGGGGTGTACTGTAGACAGATTCCATGAATTTGCCACCACAATAGATGTCTGATGCAAATTTTTGAAAGCTTGATTATTTGTTTCATTGATTGGTTGTTTGGTTCCAGTGAGTCTGTCCTGAGTGTCTACTGTAACACCCTCATGTTGAGTCTGACATATGGTACTGTATGATGAAAGACAACCATCAGACCTGCACATTGTACTGTGGCCACAGCGGGGTTCAGGTTATTTTGAAAGTCTTATGACCACTTGAATAATGGAGGCAATCCTGTCTGGTTGGTTAATTTTGCCTTACGGTTGACTATATCCAACTACCAACCAAAAAAGTCAGGAAAAGTGACGCATCCAGCTGAGATTTTTGCCACACTGACCATGATTTCCAAAGTTGAGCACAGACACAGCAAGTAGTCTTGCTGTGAGAAGCTTTTACATAGAGGGTGCAGCTATGAGCCAGTCATCCATATATTTATCAATTATGTGCTGCAACTGGACCCATACATTTGTTAAATACCCTTGTGTATGGGGGGGGGGGCTATGTGGTACAGAGCTCTTCATTGCTAATGACTGGTTCCCACCTAAAAGTGCAAGACTCTCATACATGGCTTTGCTATTTTGATACGTAGGTATGCATCCTGGAGATGCAAACAGCACATCTAGTCTCCTGCCTGTAAACAAAGTGCGATGAACTGCACCATGACCATCTGGAATGACTCCTCCTTCGTATATTGACACAGTTGACTAAGGCTGAAGATCAGTCTGAGGTCCTGAGTCATTTTGGGTATAAAAAAGGAATTGAGAGCAAAATCCTTGACCCTCTGTGGTCTGAAGGGATCTCTTGGATGACACTGTCTGGAAGAGACTGTCCACCTCCTGTTGTACCACCCTCCCTGACACCATACAACTGTAGGGATACTAGTATGGGTGTTTAGGCATTGTTAAAAATGTTACGGAGTAGCCCCTGGATATAAATTTCCTTATCTACTTGTCCTGCATGCAGCCAGCCACATGGGCAAATACAGGGAAAATCGTCCCCCGACTGCTTTCACAGTGGGACAGTTGGGCAACCCTTCAGGTTAATACTAATAGGAACCTCAAAAGGATCCCCTGAACCCCTACTGGTGCAGGCCACCTCTGCCTCTATAGTGGCGGTTAGACAAGAAGTCCTCCTTGCCATGGGAACTGCTGTCATACTAATGGTTTATGCTGGGGCTATTGGGACATTGAAAACCTTAAGTTTTTGGCACCTTTTTAGTTTTTATGAAAAGGACTGTCGTGGGGCCAGCAACTTCATTCCAACAGTTGTGAGCATTTTGCAGTGTTGCTCACATCGCAAAAGCTTGTCTTTGACCTTTTCCCCAAAGAGGTTCTTTCACAGGGAGCACTGAGAACACTAAGTGGTCTACAAAATCAGTGAGGTGCAGGGAATAATCTACTAACATTTATTGAAAATTAAAACCTGTATAATTATCAGTGATATATGCTGTGAGTGGAAAGGAAGCTTTATAGGAAGATAGGAAACGGAGAAATAGGCAGTGATCAACTATGGTTTGTGCATTGTTATGCTACAGATAATGAGGCAAATGTGAAAGCAGGACCATGGCAGAAATATTTAAAGTTGTGTAAAAATGAAGCAATGTCGACTTACCTACTGTAGTTTCAGCAAAAGCAAAATAATCTAAAGCAGTTCGATGAAACCACTTTCAGCAAACATTTACAAAAAAAATAACGAAGCTGGACTGAGCATAAGATTTGGAGACCACAGGATGGGTACAAACTGAAAGAACTGTCCAGAGAAAATTGTTTTAAATGTTTAGTTGTTGACCTCTCATTTCCTTTTTCCATATATGACTAAAGAACAAAACTCCTCTACTTCTGCCAGATAAGGATGGGCGGAAGTTACACTCCTCTTATCTTCAGAACAGAATGTTATAGCAGCAGCTGTCAAAGTAGCTTCTGCCATAACATTGCAAAAGCCATGCAAAAGAGGTCCAATGTCTTTTTTTCTGCTGCTATCTGCATGAATTCCATAAATCTGCACAACACTACCTACAAAATGAATGAAAAAAATGTTTTTGTGTAGCTGCCTGGTTCTGTAAATGAGAAAAACTACGATGTTAAAGACCAACTAACTCAGATATTCTGTAGGCACAGTTACCAGCTGATTTCTACATGGCATTGGTTCACTTGCTGTGGTTGTTGATTCACTCTCCAGTCTGTGTTTCCAGTAGTTACTCTGCACTTAGTGGCTGTTTCCTCCACACACAGAGTGCTACCCAATTCTGCAAAAGGTGCAAAAAAATATTCTGCTTAAACAATAACTAGAGGGGGAACAGTTATGTTTACTATACAAGTAAAGCAAGGTTAAGTATGGATCTCAAGGACAGAGAAGTCGAAGATGCAAATGGTGGTACTGTCTGCTGCTGCTCCAAAGATGGCTGATAGGGGCATTATCTTTCGCCCTCCCTCTCTTAAAGAACCCTATGCTGCACATCATTGTTGCAAGAATTTGTATGACTTTCCTAACCTTTGTGACTGACTGTTCTAGATTTTCCAGTATTAAAAAATCCTTGAGCTGCTCACAAAATCATTTCATATTTCCTTCCATCTTCAAGGCCCAGTTTCCAACAGGAGTTGGGCATGGACTAACAAGCTATGCCAAGTAGTTATTCTGCTCCAGAGAACCAAAAGCTAGGGCTGTGCCAATGTTAGGCTTGTCAATATGTAAAGCTGAATCATTTGCAAAGCCCATCGAAGAGAATGGGCTTCTCGACTGGGGGAAGCTCCAGTTGTATGTGGAACTAGGGACTTGCTGGCAGCGCCTGCTAGGAAGCCAGAATGCCTGCAGTACCTAGTACCACATACAGGTGGAGCTCTACTTGTCTGGTAGTTGGTACAGAAGGTAAAGGCTGCAAGCTGTAATTCATGTCATACAGGGTTTGATTCCCTCAGCCCTCATTTGTCTACTGTGTAAGCCTAAGCAAGTCACTTAACCAAACACTGCTCCTGAGTCGCCCCTGAACAGGGACTGTGTCCAGTGGACCTAGTTAATGGGTATTACTATTTTAATTATTATAGAGGGTCCTGGGAGTAAGTGTGTGTGCGTGTGTGGAGGTCTTAGGATCACCTACACTTTTGTTTGTAGCATGAGCCATCCCTGAACTCCTTTGGGAACAGCTCACACTACTCTCTTGTAGACGCCAGAATAAATCCTCTGGTGGGCTAGAAGCCCTGCATGGATGTCCATCTTCTTGGACATTAATTCAGGCATGATAGCTTCAATGAGCATCACCATGCCTAAACACACAAGTCTGCTTTACAGATGGACCTGTTGCTGTACATGGTCTTATGGCAGACCTGGCATTATAGGCAAACCCTGCCTTCTGGAATTATTTCATCTGGGGTGGGGGTAGGGTGGACTTCTGCTCTTACTCTTCCACTGTTGCATACTCTGGCCCCATATTTCCTTTCAACCAATCCTACACTTTTGAATATGCCATTTTCTCTTTTCAAAAACCTTCTAACATAATGTCTACAAAATGATACACTTGCTCATCTGGGTAGAAACTCCAATGCAGCCCAAGGCTGTCACATTTACTATGATTTTGTCCTCTCCATTTGTTTTTATAAATTTCCAAGAATTTACAAAATGCATTTTCATTTTTTTCCTGTGCCAATAACTTTTATAATATTACTCCAACCCTATTATGTTAACTAAATGTGGCTGACAAAAGTTTGCTGATGACTGCAAACTGGGAGCAGTCATAGAATCTCCAAATGATGTCAACATCCTACAAGAGGGTCTTGCGCAAACAAATGATTGGTGGCAAAGTCATGGCCTTAAACTCAATGGAAAAAAATTGCATAATCATCCCTTTCTGTAAGAGCGATGTTCCTGCTAACTACCACATCAATAGCAACACCTTAAGTATGCACTTAGTGGTGAGAGACCTGGGCACATGGTTTGATAGCAATCTTACCTTTGATAACCATGTCTCCACAGTGTTGTAAAAAGGGTTTTCTACATTGTTCATCTCATAAGTAACGGCATTGCCTCCAGAAAAAAGTTATAACCTCCCTGTACTCTTCCTTCATCAAGCCAATAATTGAGTACAACAAAAAAAAAGTAGCAGCTCCAGGGATAACGCCAATAAATATCCAAGTTCCAATGAAGGGTAAACGCTCAGTAAGAAAAGCTTCTTTTATTGTCACAAAAAACCAAGGTTAACGCCTATTTGTTAAACTGAAGAAACACGTTTTCGTTGCTGGAATGCAACTTCCTCAGACCATGAACACTTCTAAAAACATGATTTAAATACACTAATTTGTAATAGCATGTGATGTCAATTAACCTTTTAAAGGTACACATCTTTAATTACCCCACTCTATTGTAGGTACACATTTTCAACAATGTTGATGAACTGTCACAGTATTACTAACAAGTTGTTGTAGTAAAAACATAACACTTTAAAAATATATACATGATAAAGGTATTGATTAAAATAATATATTTCTAAGTGACCCCTAGTAATACCTAATATTAGGCTAAAATTAAAAAACATGATATAATCAACTATTAAAAATGACTACATTCTACTGGCCTTAAGTTTTAAAATAGGTTTGATAGAAATGTAGTCATTTAATCCTGGTTTCTTGTTTGATTC
Source organism: Protopterus annectens (assembly GCF_019279795.1). Classification (NCBI taxonomy): domain Eukaryota; kingdom Metazoa; phylum Chordata; order Ceratodontiformes; family Protopteridae; genus Protopterus; species Protopterus annectens. The sequence goes on along the minus strand of NC_056730.1, from coordinate 454,274,087 downwards.
CAATAAAATCTGCCAGTGGGTCTCCCTTTCTTCCAACTTTGCTTGCCAAGGTCCTCCCCTAGGGTCCAGGTTGATCTTTTCTAGTACAAAAAATCTGTATTTAGCTGTAGGGCATGTCTGTGTGTGTTTGTACAGGGCATTGTTGGTATTGGCCTTTTTTACATCATACATATGTTCGTATATCCTACGTTTAAGGGTACGTTCTGTTTTGCCCACATAATATGCTGGGCATTGTAAACAGACAGCTAGATAAACTACCCTAATACTGTTACAGTTGTAATATTCTTTTGCTCTTATTACTCTCCTTGAAGCTGTGATAGTAACCTCTTCGTCCTGCATGATGTATGAACATTGTGCACAGGCACCACATTTATATATGCCCTTACGCACTGTTGTCTTGTTCTGGGTAGGGCCTTGTTCTATTAAAGTTTTAATGTTTCTGCCCCTACTGAAAATCATCTTTAACTCCTTTCCTTGCAAGTTGGGCAAGTCAGTAATAGCCATAAAAGCATCCCATTCCTTCATGATGATATTTCTTATCTGTGTTGAACTTGTACTGTACTGCGTAAGGAAGGCGTGTGAAAAGTCTACATTGTTGTCCACTTCCTCCCGCCCCGTGGAACTGGTACCTGCCCCCAATACTGGGTTGTATCTATCCCTTCTACCCTGTATCACTTGTTCCTGAATTTGGTTAATAAAATTGACAGGGTATCCTCTGTCTAGGAACATGGACTTCAAGTGTTGACATTCCTTGAGGAAATCCTCCTCTTCTGATGTCATTCGTGAAATCCTCACATATTGGCCTTTGACAATACCTCTTTTTTGATGAAGTGGGTGGGAGCTTTTAAAATGAATGTAGCTGTTGGAGTAGGTAGGTTTTCTGTATACGTTAGATTTAAAGCCCCCTGGACTACTCTTGCTAAGTAGCACGTCCAAATACTCCACCTTGTCATCTGATATTTGGTGGGTGAACTTTAAAAAATCTGTAGTTGTTCCTAAATAGTCCATGAATTCCTGGATTTCACCATTAGTCCCTGTCCAAAAGATACAGATGTCGTCCAAAAACCTGTAGTAGGCTACCCAGTATTTGTTGTATATGCTGTTTATTACAAATTTGTTTTCCCATATGGAGAGAATGATGTCCGCATATGTAGGAGCGCAGTTAGCTCCCATGGCGACACCAGAAATCTGCTTGTAATATTCTCCACCAAAATGAATGAAGTTGTGATGTAGTACCAATTTCATTAAGTTCATAATGAGAAAACTATCCCCTGAATTGGCTTTTGGACTAGATGCGATGGCTTCATCTAGCCATTCTAGACCTGTTTCATGTGGAATAACTGAAAACAGGTCTACTACATCTATGGTGAGAAATTTGAGATTAGGTACTTTCAGGTCCGGGGTAATCTGTTTTAGAAATTCCCAGGAATCTTTAAGTAGGTGTGTTGTCTTCGGCCATAATTTCTTAAATTTGTAATCTAGGTATTTAGAGATAGTAGAAATCTTGGAACCTTGTGCCGCTACTATCGGTCAGAGTGGGGGATTGTCTGGGTTTTTGTGGACCTTAGGCACCCCAAAGATTGAAGGAATTTTGGGTTCTTGATTGTATAAAAAAGTATAGGTATTTTGATCGATCATCCCTAAATCCATTAACCTTTGGATAGCCAAATCTATTTTTTTGTAGGCTATGTTTATTTCATTTAGGGATACCGTAGTATACCTACTGGAGTTGTTGAGTAGATTTAACATCTTACCTTCGTACAAAGCCTGGTCCATGATGACTATTCCCCCTCCTTTATCTGGTTCCATGATTCTAATTTCGGAATCCCGTCTCAAGAATTCCAAGAGCTCTCTTTCTGAAGGTGTTAAATTGGTACCATATTTCTTGTTTAGTACACCTTCTTTTCTGATTTTTTGTTCTATTCTCATCTCTAGGTTCCTAAGTTGTGGGTGGAGTGGTGGGTTGAAAAGACTAGTTTTGTGTGGTACATCCTTCTCGTAATTTTCTGTATGTCCCATCAGATTCTCTAAATTGAGTTTTCTGATAAAAAGCTTCAAATCTATGATCACTTTAGTCATGTCACTGTTTTTACTAGGGACATATTTAAGTCCTTTGGTGAATAATTGGAAGAATGTACTGGTAACCTCTAAATGGCTGTAATTGAATATAGTAAAACCTTCTAAGCTACTAATAGAGCAAGGAAATTGGGATTCAGTAGTTGGCTTAGGTGTGGAATCGTCGAGATTTACACTGTCATGTGTGATATCCCTTAGTGCCTGTTCGTGTAATTCCTCATATTCCCCTTGGGTGGGGGACTGGAATGTAAAAAAGACTGGGATGTACTTCTTTGGTTGCGGATCCTTTCGGATCTTCTAGGTAGCGGATCCGCTGCCCATTCATCCTGTCTGTCCATACCCTGTTCTTGCTCTTCTTCCCACCCACTTCACCAAAAAAGAGGTATTGTCAAAGGCCAATATGTGAGGATTTCACCAATGACATCAGAAGAGGAGGATTTCCTCAAGGAATGTCAACACTTGAAGTCCATGTTCCTAGACAGAGGATACCCTGTCAATTTTATTAACCAAATTCAGGAACAAGTGATACAGGGTAGAAGGGATAGATACAACCCAGTATTGGGGGCAGGTACCAGTTCCACGGGGCGGGAGGAAGTGGACAACAATGTAGACTTTTCACACGCCTTCATTACGCAGTACAGTACAAGTTCAACACAGATAAGAAATATCATCATGAAGGAATGGGATGCTTTTATGGCTATTACTGACTTGCCCAACTTGCAAGGAAAGGAGTTAAAGATGATTTTCAGTAGGGGCAGAAACATTAAAACTTTAATAGAACAAGGCCCTACCCAGAACAAGACAACACGGGTACGTAAGGGCATATATAAATGTGGTGCCTGTGCACAATGTTCATACATCATGCAGGACGAAGAGGTTACTATCACAGCTTCAAGGAGAGTAATAAGAGCAAAAGAATATTACAACTGTAACAGTATTAGGGTAGTTTATCTAGCTGTCTGTTTACAATGCCCAGCATATTATGTGGGCAAAACAGAACGTACCCTTAAACGAGGGATATCTGAACATATGTATGATGTAAAAAAGGCCAATACCAACAATGCCCTGTACAAACACACACAGACATGCCCTACAGCTAAATACAGATTTTTTGTACTAGAAAAGATCAACCTGGACCCTAGGGAGGACCTTGGCAAGCAAAGTTGGAAGAAAGGAGACCCACTGGCAGATTTTATTGGAATCAAACAAGAAACTAGGATTAAATGACTACATTTCTATCAAACCTATTTTAAAACTTAAGGCCAGTAGAATGTAGTCATTTTAATAGTTGATTATATCATGTTTTTTAATTTTAGCCTAATATTAGGTATTACTAGGGGTCACTTAGAAATATATTATTTTAATCAATACCTTTATCATGTATATATTTTTAAAGTGTTATGTTTTTACTACAACAACTTGTTAGTAATGCTGTGACAGTTCATCAACATTGTTGAAAATGTGTACCTACAATAGAGTGGGGTAATTAAAGATGTGTACCTTTAAAATGTTAATTGACATCACATGCTATTACAAATTAGTGTATTTAAATCATGTTTTTAGAAGTGTTCATGGTCTGAGGAAGTTGCATTCCAGCAACGAAAACGTGTTTCTTCAGTTTAACAAATAGGCGTTAACCTTGGTTTTTTGTGATAATAAAAGAAGCTTTTCTTACTGAGCGTTTACCCTTCATTGGAACTTGGATATTTATTGGCGTTATCCCTGGAGCTGCTACTCTTTTTGGTTTGTTTGTTACAGCTTCCCTCAGGTTTGTGGTAATTGAGTACAACACCCCTTTTGGTATCTACCTTTCCAAGCATATGCAACACCTGGAGTGAACACAAAGGTTCCTCAAGGCAAATTCAAGGTCTTCAGCATCTGTCCTATGTGGATCAGTTGAAATCACTGTCACTTTATTCTGTTTCATACAGACTACTCAGAAGTGATCTCTGCCTTGCATTTAAGGCAATTTCTGACCTTGCTTTACTGGAAATGCTGCATATCCACAAGAGAAATGATACACAGGTTACTCACTCTAAAGAAACTGGTATGTGACATTAATACAACCTGCTGGAGGGAAAGATTTGTCTCCTAAAGGTTACCATAATTTTGGAACAGACACCCACTTCATGTCAAACAAAGCAGCTCATTGGCCCGCTTCAAAACACAATCCGAACGACTGGATGGGTAACTGTAAATTCACCCTGGGGATTCCACCTTTGTCCCTCCTGGACATGGGCATTAGGTGCTGATCGTGTAAATAAGAGTAGAACTTGGCTAGGGTTGTAAGGGCCCTAAGGCCATTAGCCTAGTAACTACCTATGATCCTATCTTACCTGTCTCTGTTGGTATTTCCTTATTTCCATATAGAAAGGATAAGATAGGACAGTTAAACTAATTTTAGTAGAGAACTGGGGAGAAAAGCTACACATTATATACTTTCCCACAGTCAAATAGCATGAGCTAACAAAATATACAACATAACACTGAGCTACATATATACACAATTTGATTGATGATCACCATATTAAGTGTACTATATAACACTTACTGCATGTTAAAATCACACACAACTAAAGAACATTCCACTTCATTTTACAGTTTGTGTAAAAAATCACACTGGAATTTTAGAACACAGAGAGCAGATGAGGCATATTCAAGTTTTATCCAACCAGTTATTCACTTGAGACATACAAATCACTTAAAGGGACAATCCCAGCGTTTAAAATTTGGGTCTACACAACAGCTCACCAAAATCATGCCTACTTTCCACGTTACTCACATTCCCACCTCATGGTGTCCTTTTTTCTACATCCTGTATATTTTCAATCCCAGTCCTATTGTCGCTCCCAATGTTCACTACAGTTTGGTTTTACGTTCCTATCATAGAATGTTCTGATTTTTTTGTCTCACATTTTTGGTCCGTGTTTCATAAAATTCTGTTTTTTGCCAGCTCAGTGGCAAACTAATGCAAAACCTGTTATTCTATCAACTTTCTAAGTTTGTAAGATCAAAGATTTAAAAAATGTCCGTATTTCTTGTGCTAAGGCTGGGAAGAGGTAGGCAAGGTTCCGTCCATGCTTTGCAACTACTCCGTGCAATAATTTTGTTTTTAGAGCTATCGCTCGTTCTGGTTCATTTCTACAGTAGCCAATAACCAGAGTGAACAATCGTTGCAGACTTTTACAGTCCAGAGCAGTTGTTTTAGGTATTGTCCAGATTTCTTGCTCTAAAAGGCAGAGAGGTATGTAGGTTCTTCCCTTGCTTTTCAGCTACCCATTAAATGCATAGTTTAGTTTTTAGAGGGATCATTCATTGTGGTTTGTTTCTATAGTAACCAAAATGAACGATCACTGTAAAAAGTAAACTTTTACTGTCCAGAGCAGTTGTTCCCCTTTATTTTAGGCATTGTCCGGATTTCATGCTCTTGAGAGGCTGAGGGTATGGTAAGGTCTTTCCTTGCTTTGCAGCTACCCATTAAATGACTAGTTTAGTTTTTAGAGCGATCGTTCATTATGGTTGGTTTCTATAGTAACCGCAATGAACGATCACTGTAAAAAGTAAACTTTTACTGTCCAGAGCAGTTGTTCCCCTTTATTTGAGGCATTGTCCAGATTTCGTGCTCTAAGACATCGAGAGGTATGGTAAGGTTCTTCTCTTTCTTTGCAGCTACTCTGTAAACCAGTACTTTAGTTTTTAGGGCTATCGTTCATTGTGGTTGGTTGCTATAGTAACCACAATGAATGATCGTTGTAAAAAGTAAATTTATTTTGAGGAAGAAAAAAAATGGTGCTGCATATGTCTTTCCCCTCTTCTTTCTATTGTAGAAAAACTCATGGGGAAAATGGCAGTTTGAGGAGTTACTTACTGGAGAGGGAGCCAAAAATGGGTGTTAGAAGTGTCCGCTCATTACTGTGTTCATTATAGTTATGACTTCTTCACAATCAAAAAGGGTGTACTCTTTTAAAAGGAGCCAATTCAACTGGGACATTATGAGTATGAAAGAAGCTTAAACGCAGTGTTCTGTTACAGTTTACACAAACAAGGAATATACAACTCATGTTTAGCTTCCAAGTTGTTACTTTTAAATTAGAATTCTTAATGCAAATATTATATTTAGTTTGCAACAAAGATGAATATTTTTATGTAACATACAAATCTTACCTCAAAGCAAAACAATTATTTATTCTTGAAAGTGACGTTTTGCAGCATATAAAAGGTTTAGACAAGGTAAAAAAGAAAAGATGAAAGTAAAGCATTTTAAGAAATTCAGTTTTAGTGTACTGGAAGCTGTCAATCTGGAGGACTTTTCAGGGAATTAAAAGTTATGGCTTGATATGGGAAGTGTGACAGTGGTGAAGTCTGCAGTTGGAGTGAGAGATGTGTTTAAGGTGGAGGTGGGATTAAAATCAAGGATCAGCTCTGAGCCCTTTCTTGTTTGCAATGGTGATGGACAGGTTGACAGATGAGCTCAGACAGGAGGCTCCATGGACTATGATATTTGCAGATGACATTGTGATCTGTAGTGAGTGTAGGGACCAGGTTGAGGAGACCATGGAGAGGTGGAGATATTCTCTAGAGAGGAGAGGAATGAAGGTCAGCAGGACTAAGAATATGTGTGTGTGAATGCGAGGGAGGATAGAGGAATTGTGAGGATGCAGGGAGTAGACTTGGTGAAGGTGGATGAGTTTAAGTACTTGGGATCAACAGTTCAGAGTAATGGTGAGTGTGGAAGAGAGGTGAAGGAGAGTACAGAGGCAGGGTGGAATGGGTGGAGAAGAGTGTCAGGAGTGATTTGTGACAGACGGGCACCAGTAAGAGTGAAAGGGAAGATCTACAAGAGGGTAGTGAGACCAGCTGTGTTTTATGGGTTGGAGACAATGGCATTGACAAAAAGGCAGGATTCAGAGCTGGAAATGACAGAATTAAAGATGTTAAGATTTGCACTGGGTGTGACAAGGATGGACAGGATTAGGAATCAGTATATTAGAGGGTCAGCTCAGGTTAGACGGTTTGGAGAAAAAGTCAGAGAGGCGAGATTGCGTTGGTTTGGACATGTGCTGAGGAAAGATGCTGGGTATATTGGAGAAAGGATGCTAAGGATGGATTTGCCAGGTAACAGGAAAAGAGGAAGGCCTAAGATAAAGTTTATGGATGTGGTGAGAGAGGACATGCAGGTGGTTGGTGTGACAGAGCAAGATGCAGAGGACAGGAAGAAATGGAAACAGATGATCTGCAGTGGCGACCCCTAACGGGAACAGCTGAAAGAGAAGAAGATAAGGTATGGCTTGAGTGCCAAGAATCTTTCTGGCAGATTAGGTTAAGAGCTGACAAATATCCTGGACTCAGTCAACATATTAACATTAAATGCTTCTTGTCAGCATTAAAGTTTTATATAGTATACATTCTGCCTTAAATTTGATACAATGTATTTTGGTTCAAGCACTTTTTAACCTACTGTTACTTAAGGACAGGCATTGATTAGTTGTTTGCATGCCACATGACTGTTTTGTCACCATTTTTAAACAGTAATGTGCAACAGAGCATGTGTGCTATATTTTAAGAAGTGTTTCAAGGACCAAACATGCATATAAATACCGAGCACGTGCAGATCTCTGTGCCATTTTGATAGTTTAGTCGGAAACTGAGCATGTATGAGTGTAATAGCTAGTTTGTATATACGTTTACCTAAGTTAAAGTTAATAAGCCTCAATCCTGATGTGTTTGTTCATAATAAAGCTGGATGAACAGAACCCACGGAGTCTCACCTGTTGTATCTTGACTAGACTCAGTGACATGGTGTCAAAACCGGGATTCCAGAGACTGCTCTCCAGAGCTACGAGGTGCAGTGTTAATAGTGAAGGTAAACTAAGAGAAACGAACATGAAATAGAGCCAGAAAATAACCAAAGGTAATGAAAACTTGTACGAACAGTTTATTTTATAAAAAAGATAAAATGGAACAGTACAAGGGCACAGACCACAATATTAAACAAGCTAGAGGCATGAAGTTTCTTGATTAAACAAAATGTTTACAATTAAGAGATTTGAAAAAACGAGCATCAGAAAAGTACATAAGGGGTTTGGAATTACCACAGAATTGCAAAAAGGGCATGTTTAGAATACAATGAGAATGTCTAAAGCAAAATGGGCATTTTTAGATTAAAACGAGCACAAGTATAATGGGCACGGAAAGAGATTAAACGAGCAAAACAAATATAAGGGCAAAAAAGGCACATTAAGCATAAATGAAGCAAGGCAACTGCATGTTTTGGCAAAGTGCTGTGTTTTGCCATAACTACTACTTCGTATTGTATTCAGGCCAAGCCTATAGTTACTCAAAGTATCTCAAAGTGTGTAAAAGTGCTTACAGTGCGTGCTTATTACTGTGCATGTATTCTGGACAGTTTATTTGTGTGCAAAGTGCAACTATTTCATGAAGTACAGTCAAAGTCCAGCCATTTCGAAAAGTTTCTTGTGCTGGGTGTGTCTATTCACAAAGTGCTGCTATTAAAGAGTATTTCTTGTACTGTAAAGAATTATCTAGCAAAGTATCGCCACTTTGGAGAAGTTTCAGTGTGCCATGTACTGTTTATTCACAAAATGCAGTTACTTCAAAATGTTTCTTACTCTAAGCTTCTTCTGCCCAGTCCATTTACACAGTGCAGTTATTTGAAATGTTTCTTAAAATGACAATAAATTACTTTTGCAGTACAGTAATTTCAGGAGTATTACAGGGCCCAAGAGACTTATTTTGCAAAGTTCAGTTATTCAGAGGCTTGTTGTGCTATTGGGCATAGTTATGAATACTAGTTTAAAATTCTGGTATATGTATGTGTGTTCGTGCATATTTGCAAAATCTTTCACTGGTATGTGTTAATACGTCAAATGGTTTTTGAAAGCCTTCACCACTTGTGTTTGATAAGAATATTGCAGAGAATTGGAGAACATTTGAGCAAGTGTGTGATATTTTTATACAGGCAGCTTATTCTGACAAAGATGCATGCACCAGGGCATTCATTTTCCTAGACCTAGCTGGGTTATAGGCCATTGAAAGTGTGTTCATTTGTGTATGCACCAGCAGTATGAGGGAGAAAGTAAAAACCTCCATACTGTTGTACAGGCTGAATCAAGAGAAGACCCTGAATGTTTGAAACGCAAATTGAGCGAAATGTGTAACTCCCAGACAAATATTCCATTACAGAGGCATTTGTTTTACACAAGAGATCAGAAACTAGGGGAGCATTTTGCAGCTTATCTACTGACCTGAAGAACAAAGCTAAAATGTGTCAGTTTGGTGACTTAAAAGATGAGATGATAAAGGTCAGGCTTGTGTGTAGTATTAATACTGCTGCTGTGAGAAAGATTTTGCTTTGTGACAGTGACTTAAAGCTATTGAGATTTGTCAAATCCATGAAGTTACAGTAAGGCACACAACTATGCTTGCAAGTGATAAGAGCATGGTTTCGGCAGGCTCCAGAGCAAATGTAGGCAGCATGCAATACATGGCAAACAGAAGCAGGCCCAAGCACGTGGCAGCCACAGCCCCTATGGTTTCCCCAAATAAACTACTTAGTTTTCCAACAAGTTCTAAGACTAGGTCAGTTAAAGGAGCATGCTCAGTGCAGTATCAAAGTGAATCAGCAAAACCCAAATCTAATTTTATAGATAACTGGTGCGATTGTGGTGCCACTCATGAGTCTAAAACTGAGAAATGCTTGGCAATTGGTCAGCAAATCCACAAGTGTAAAAAATGGAACCATTTTCAAAGGTTTCATAGTATAGTACTAGGCTATCTGCCCTAGGGCATTTATAAGCCTAGCCATAGTGTACGTGGCTTTCGCCACCCCATGTAATGCTACAAAAGTGTACAAAATAAATTTAGTTTACTCTGCCTCTGTCTAGTAGTGACACAGAGATGACCCCCGGGGTAAACCTATGATCACCCATCCACTCTCGTCAAGATTTCTCTTGAAGAGAGTCAGTGAGGGGCTCTGCCTAACATGGACTGGGATCCTGTTCCAGAGTGCGGGAAGCCTCTGGGTTATGAATCTGTCCCTCTAGTATGTCCTATTCATATTTGTGCTGAGGTTTAGATCTTTAGCTCTCGTGGCTCTGATGGATTTGGATTTTTTTGAGGTGGAGCATGTCCATTAATTCCGGATTGGACATGGCCTTGTACATCAGTCACAGATCACCTCTGAGCAGGCGGTATGCTACTGAATAGAGCTGGAGCTTCTTTAGTCTGGCAGCATATGACATATGTTGGAGACCCTTGATCCTCTTGGTGAGGTACTTTTGGGGTATCTCCAGCTGCTGTAGGTGCCGGGTGAGGTACATACCAAATGGGGCATTGTACTCAATCATAGGCCTGATAAGGGAGGAATATAGGGGTACAATGACATCCTTTGATCTGGATGTGAATCCCTTCATGATAAGGTAGGCAAGGTAGAAGGTCTTTCTAACCACTTTGACGACGTGGGTGTCAAATGAGAGGTCGCTGTCAACTTGGGTCCCCAGGTCTCTGATTACTTTTTCAGTACTTAATGGATTACCACCTATGTGGTAAATTTGTGGGTACTTTGTTTTTCCCAAAGGGGGTGACTATAAATGTTTTGGCATTTAGTTTAAGGCCATGACTCTGGCACCAGTCGTCTGTTTCTGTAAGGCCCTTCTGAAGGATGCATGTGTCAGCTGGTGCATCGACTATGGTGCCTAGTTTGCAGTCATCTGCGAACTTTGTCAGCCACAACTCCCTATGTTTGCCTGCACATCTGAGAAATAAATGCCGAACAAGAGGGGTCCCAAGACAGAGCTTGTGGGACTCCACTTGTGACTGGCTTAGAATATGACATAGCTCAAGCTATTCTGACCTTGTGGGTTCTGTCCTTTAGCCAGTTTGCAACCCATCCTTGTGACATACGGGTTTACATTTAAGCTGTTGACCTTGTCTATGATGCCTGAGTGGGGTATTGTGTCAAAGGCTTTTACCAGGTCCATGTAGGCTGTATGAACGGCTTTGCCCTCATCGATGGCTCTAGTGAATGTTTCAAAAATGTCCACCAGGTTCAAAAGGCAGGATCTGCCTTTTACAAAGCCGAACTGGGTAGGGTCAATTGTCTGTAGGTCCCCGATGTCTTTGTTTATGAGTTCCATAATGATCCTTTCCATAGCTTTACAGACCAGGCTGGTTAAGCTTATGGGGCGATAGTTTCCTGGGTCTGTAGAGGTGCCTCCTTTGTGGAGTGGGACCACTGTTGCTGTTCGCCAGTGTTCAGGTACATATCCTGTAGCAAGGCTAAGATTAGACAGCATTCTTATGTGCGGGTTTAGCTCCTCTAGGAGTTCACGTAGCACACAACCCGGGACACCGTCAGGTCCCATTGATGCTGTATTTTTAGCTTTGCTGAGAGCAGCTCTCACCTGGACATCTGAGATGTCAGGGAGGTTGCATTCAGCTGGGATAAATATTTCTTCTTTTGGGGGTAAGGGAGGGGAGAAATTTGCACTGAACCTGTCTGCCAGTATGTTGGCAATGTCTGTGGGTTCAGTGTATTTCTTGCCGTTCTGAACTAATTCTGAGCATATCTGAAGGTTTCCGCCCAGGTTTCTAACATAGCTGAAGAAGGCCTTGTGGTTATCTTTAGTGTCCTTAGTGATTTTTCTCTCGAAGTTGGCCTTGGATGATTTTATGAGCGAACGTAGTTTTTTGCTAGTGCTGGTAAGAGATTGCTCTGTCTTGCAGTAGCTTCTTTCTCTTGTTATAAAGTTTGTTTATGGCTGGGGTCCACCAGATAGGACGCCTGCCTTTGGTGGAAAGGGTCTTGGTTTTATTTGGGATTGCATGATCCATGCATTCTTGGAGATGTCCGTAGAAAGCATTTGTGAAGGATTCAGCAGTGTGGGATGTGGTTTCCACTGGCCCAGGGGGCTTGAAGGATACCATTTCGGTCTTAAGGGGTGTAAAGTCGGCTTTTGAGAAGTTTCTCACTGTGGTCTTTTGTGCTGGGGGTGGAGGTAGGATATGAATATCTAGGGTCATCTATACAATATATATAGAATACAAGGCCTAGTACACAAAGAAGAACGTTATTAAAAGAATACAAGACCTAAACAAGTCATACATGGAGCGACTAAGAATGCCATCACTATACCCGGCATCCCACAGACCACTAAAAGGTGACCCATGTCTGCCATACAAAGCATCCTCCAGCACATTACTGATGGATTTGCAGCACATCAAATATTCAACTGGAAATTAAATCAGTGGATGAGAAACAGAAAACTTACTCAAGGACTGCCCTCTGTACTACTAATGGACAGAGGCAGCTCCTTAATGCCTTGTCTCATGCATGGGTCTCCTCAAATTATCTATGGTATGATCACAGGTATTCTCTTTGGGGGTAATTGTAATTATTGACCATGAGATAGGCAAGTCAATCTATAACCAAATGGGATAGGTTACTTGAAGCACACAAAGGGAACCTGTCTAGGTTTAAAATGACCCGCAAGGACAGCTAGCCTAGTATGTACCTGTGAACACATCACAGATGAACTTACACACAACAAATTACAGTCTTCAATACCTTGATCATATTCCATTTGGGTTAACAAAGGGTAGGTCTTGTCTTCTCAACTTACTCGACTTTTATGGCAAAGCTACTTGAAGCTTTGGACAAGGGCCAGTCTGCCCACAATGCCAAACTAGACCTGGCAAAGCTATGACACAATTCTCCAGTGTGGCTATAGCAACAAGCTTATCTGACAACATTAACCCCTCTGTGAAATGACAGACAGCCAACTAACTCACTATGACAGAACTCGAACAGTGATGGCTGTTAGTATCTCTTCCAAAAGAAGAAAATCACTTGTGGCGTTCACAGAACTCAGTCTCAGGACCCCTCCTCTCTGTCATCTACATCTGTACGTAATGGCAGCTGTCAAAAGACATTTGGCTATCCAAGTCTATTGTGGACAGCAAGCTGGCACTATTGTTAACTACCATATTGATTTTCTGATACTCCAACAAGGGCAAGATCAAATCAGTGCCTAGTGTACTGACTGACCATGGGCTCAAACCGAATGCTAAAAAAAATTCAGTACAGTCATATTTTAGAAAACTGATGAGGCCATTAGAGAGTGCAGGGGACCTTCATCAACAGCAGGCTTTTCTTTGACAACCATGTCAGTCAGGAAGTCATTCATACTGCCCAATTAATTTCCAAGGAAATATCTTCCAGAAGCAAAAAGTCATAGTATCTCTCTAATCATTCCTTACTAGGCTCATCATTAAATACTGTTTCAACTTCAGCATGTAGTCCTCAAATCACTACATTCAACCTAACAAGTCTCAAAGATGTTCACAAGACTAAAAGTCCCCTTGCTATATTCCATCCTATGCAAGGTCCTATATGGCAGCTTTTACTTAAGACTTCCATTCCATGAGAAATAAGTCCTACAAGAGTTTATCTTACTTGGTCAACATATCTCAGTCTGCATCACCAAATAACTAGGACCTGCTGGATCAATTATTTGCCAACTAATTCACTCCATCAAAATTTCCACCAATTACTGATACACTATCTACATAGAAAGTAGGATTGCAGCTCTCTCTATATGATCAACTTGCTTTTTTGAGTGACCCTTCTTTATAACTGTGTGAGGTTTACTTGATTTGCACAAGAGCATTTTTTCTGGCTATACTACTCAGAAACAGCTCCTCGTGGTCCTGCAGAGTGGTGCTAGCAGCAGAGAACTGAGAAAAGCGACTACTTTCCTGATCTAAGTATTTTTTTGCGGTTTTACCTAAGCGACCTTCTTTTTCCTACTTTGAACAAGTTTAAACTGCTTTATTACCTGTTTTTTTGCATTGTACATTATCTGCACTTAAGTTACAGTTGGTCGAAAGTTTGTTTGTTAAATTTAACTGTTGAGGCTGCCCACTAAAGTGTGCTAGACTGTGTAATTGATTTATTACTGTTTCCTGCATTTCTGTGTACTTTCTAACTCAAAAAACAAAAAAAATCCTTGTTTTCCCGCCTTTTCTCGACTAGTTTAGACCAGTATACAGGCTTTGCTATATTCCGGACTGTGGTGTAGTTCCTGTGGTGTCCATTGCCTTACTTGGATAGAAGGAAGTTTCTTTGCTCACCAGTGGGAGTGGGGAGCCTTGAGCAGCCTATCTGTCCCTGAAGGAGTGACCTCAACACAAGAGCTTGTAGTAATTGGTCGTTTTGGACCATGTCTAGCTCTTTGATAATCAACAAACACACACACACACATATATATATATATATATATATATATATATATATATATATATATATATAAAAAAAACACAC